>NC_050070.1:182668110-182968110 GCF_009764565.3 Dermochelys coriacea | reverse complement strand
TAGGAGGGGCAAACTCTATGAGTTTACGCTGTACAGTTCCCTGTGCACTGAAGATGGTATAATTTTGAGTTTATACTCCAGTTGTAGGGAGGTCCTAGGCTGGGAAGCTGATGGTTATTTTGACTACAGCCTATCTGTTGCTGGTTCATGCAGTGGCTGGTCAGATAGCCTGCATGTAACTGCATCTGGGTGTGTCACTACCTGTGTGAATGCTGGAGGAAGTGTAGGACTGGGAGTGGGTCTGCAGCTTGTCACAGCAACACAGTGTGAGAGAGAGCGCTCAGGCTGGTGGGTCAAAGGGCTCAGTGGTACCCCAGTTCCAGGTGGCACCCATCACAGTTGACTGAATCTATATTGACACAACTGAGTGGATTAGTTTCAGAGGCGGTATCAGGTCAATAACATACATTTTGAAAAGTTCTCTCTCTTTATGCAAGTTTCAAAATATAGACCTACATAGTCTGCATTTTAATAACTCCTAAATGTGCATTAGTAGAACAGATCTTAATAGAACTTAGAGGATGTTCTGTTTCCCCCTTCAACTAGCATTGAAATGGGTGCACACTGGCTTCCAAAATGTAACAGCTTTTCTATTAGAGTCCCTAGTCCAGCTACTATGTAGCAGCAGCAGCTTTATGCTGTACTGACATTCTATTAGGATCACGGTGGAACACTGGGATGAATCCAGTACACTGGACACCACTAAAGCTACATCTAACCTATTGTCTATGGCATGATAGGACAGAGATGCTATCAATTTGTGACACAAACTTATAATAATAGCTAAGAACATTTGAAGTTGCACTGAGACTAATTTATCTTTTGTTAACAAGGGATTAACCTCAATTCCCCATCTTCTGGCACACGTACTCAGTGGAAGGACTAAAAATTGTCTGCTTGGTGCCAAAGCAGGAAGAGAGTGCCTCAGGAAACATATGGCCACAACCCTCAGAACTATAGGGCTTGGTTGAAACTCAAACTGGATAGTTTTCTGTCCACTTATTTTGATTCCTTGTTATAAATATTATGGGGCAGATCCTCAGATGGCATGACATTTCAGTCAACATTTTGTTTTTTTGTTTTTTTTAGAGTTTTTTTTTAATGTCAAGTTTTGGGGTTTGCTCCTTTCTATCTGTTTTCTTTTTTATGTAGTTAAGTTCAATAAAATGAACAACATCCAGTGGTTTCTCCCGCCATCCCAACTTTTTCCTTTTGCCCCATGGGGAACTTTTAAAACAAAACAAAAATAAAACATTTTGAAAATCAAAATGAAAAGAATATTTCAATTAAAAATTAAATGAAAATTTCAATTTGCTATGGAAGAAAAAAGTTTGACATTTCCTATTTAAAAAAAATGTGAAAAACAACATTTTCCCATACAAAAAATCTGTTTTGAAAAAAACTCACTTAGCAGGAAAAATATCCAGTCAAAAAATTATATAATTTCTATTAAATATAGTTTTTAGGCTTTACTTATAGCACATCAGAGATATCAATAAGGAGTTAGAATTTCTTTGATGAACACTCTCTTTCAATGGTTTGTAAATTGTCTATTTCATGGGGATCAGTTCTTTTCTCTGTGCGCATATTCATGGGAGTTATAGACCAGATACCTATGGCTGCATGCATACGGACACCATCAGCAGAAACCTTGAGTTCTGTTTCAATGCCCCCCTGAATACAGCTATTTGACAGCTAGGTAATATAGTTGTCAGCCTGCAGGAGCATCTCATAAAAAGAGAAGCACATTTCCAATGCATCAAAGAAGTACCTCTACTAGCTCAGTCAACAAAGGGACTGGCTAAACACTTGAAAAGATCTTGTACTTATCCATTCTAGTCCACATACAAGCCATTTGTCACATCATAGATAGCACAATGATTGGTGCCTTATAAATGTAGAATAAAAAAAGTAAATGCAAACTGAAAAGACAGCGGGCTGCTAGACTTGCTTTAGGGTACAAACTCCTGATCCTGCAATGAGTCCATCTGTTCAATTCTCATTACAAGTTTACAAGAGGCCTATGCTAGCATGCAACTTCTTACCTTGGGCCTGATCCACTGCAGTCAATGGGAGTGAAGTAAAGGTTGCTTGTCAACTCTAGGTACAAAGTTCCTAAGCAACAAGCAACCTAAGCAAGTACACACAACCTTACTTACCATGGTGACCTGTGGCCTAAATTCATCCCTGGTGCAGTTCCACTGACATTAGTGAAGTTCTGCTGGGGATCAGATTTGTCCCAAGATATTATACCTTTTGTGAATGGTTCCTTATGCCTAATTCAATACTTCTGAAAACAATTAAGAAAATAACCATTGTTTCCCTTGCATATCCTGAATAGTTTAAATCGTTGAACTTTGAAGGTTTTGTCACTGAGCCAGCGTTTGTGTCACAAATTCATCTTTGTTAATTCATCAATGTTAATTCAGTGTTGCAAAGAAGGCATAACTGTTAAACCATATGCTGCAACTAGAAACTATTTTAAAAACATGATGATAGATTATTTTATTTGAGTCTTGATTGAACTTTGTTCTTCTGGAAGTAACCCTGGGGGTCAGTGGTATTTTGAAAAGCAGATCATAGTACATGAACAGTGCAATAAATCCCTAACATTTCTTTTCAAAGTATGGCTTTTTAGTCCCTTTGATTTTTTTCACAACACAATTAAAAAGGTATCAGTCAATGCACAAATTATTTTTTCATACAGACATGTTGAATCATTTGATCCAGTGTGTAATTAGAGGCCATAAAGAATTGTTTGTGTGATGCAGTACATTTTCATCACAGAGTCTATATTATAATGAGCTGACAACACATTTGACACAGTGGGCTGGATTTTCAAAACTGGCTGCCCATTTTGCATCATAAAAAAGTGTCTATTGTGCCCAATGAAAACCCATATTTGACCACTCATGCAAGCATTTTTGGGTGCACATGCAGAAGTGACTATTTATGTACAATTTCCCTCTTGCAGAAGCATATATATGCATTTTGCCCTATATTTTTACATTATGCAGCGTCTAAGACATAGTTGTCCTACAGTTCACACAGAATTTTAGTTCTAGGCCTATTTTATTTTCCCCATTTAGAACACTTGATATAAGGGAGAAGGAGTGGGGGACAGCGGTTTCTATTAGCTGTAAATATCTGCACCTTTAAATACAATATCTGCACCACAATACTCTAAATAAGTTTGGGTTTGGCTATTCAGATACTTATATTGTGTTTTGTAGTAGAACAGGGTGACATGTCTAAGTGAAAAACACCTAGCTGCTTGCTAAAAACATATTTTGCTATGTCCTCTCAGACAGCAGTTTTGCCATGCAGAATGGTGTAGCAGATTGGCTCAGCAATGAATGAGGTAAACATCTGCCAACTGGATGGGTAAGTGGGGTTAAGTCACAGTTACCTTAGTTACAAGTGAAATAAATTGGCAATCTCAGAAAGAAATTAAGCCTTAGGCACTGAAAGACATACTATACTCATCTTTAGGATTCTAAAGCAAGGGATTAGAACTTAATTAGTTTTCCTGTGTTACTTCCCCAACCCTTAAGTCCCTCTCAGAAGCATCATAAGGTGCCCCACCCGCATCAGCAGCTTTCTGGCTGTATGCAGGGGCGGCAGGTTTGTAGAAATTTTGGTGGTACCCAGAACACCCCTCCCCCTTCGCAAACTTCCCCCCCACCTGCCTAAGGGAGGAAGTTTGGGTGGGGGAGGGGGTGGGGATGCAGACTCTGAGAGGGAGTTTGGGTGCAGAAGGGGTGAGAGGTCAGGCTCTGGGAGGGAGTTTGGGTGCAGGGGGTGTGAGGAGTGGGGCTCTGGGAGGGAGTTTGGGTGCAGGCTCTGGGCTGGGGCAGGGGATTGGGGTGCAGGCTCTGGAAGGGAATTTGAGTGCAGAAGGGGTGAGAGATTGGGCTCTGGGATGGATTTTGGATGGGGGGGTCTGGAGTGCAGACTCTGGGAACGAGTTTGGGTGCTGGGTGCAGGCTCTGGGCAGGGGGTGGGGGTGCAGGCTCTGGGAGGGAGTTTGGGGACAAAAGTAGGTGCAGGGGAGGGGTGGGAGTGCAAGAGGGAGTTAGGGGGAGGGGTTTGAGGTGCAGGATGGGGGCGTGAGGGGGTGAGGAGTGCAGGCTCAGAGGGAGTTTGGGGGCGAGAAGGGGTGCGGGGTGCAGGAAGAAATTTGGGGGCTGAAGGGTGTGTTTGTGGAGGGGGTGTGGGTGCAGGCTCTGGAATTGGATGGGGGGGGTTGATGCTTACCTGGGGCAGTGGCTCCTAGGTGGGGCAGGCCGGGGGGGTCTTCTCAAGCTGCTGTCTCCAGGCACTGCCCCTGCAGGTTCCCGTTGGCTGCAGGGGAGTTTGGGGTGGGGGCAACGCACAGTGGCACAACCCCCTCACACGGGCTGCAAGGACCTGCCGGCAGCCATGTGGAATGAGCGTGCGGGAAGCCGCTCAGCCGCGCTGCATTGCTGGGTGGCGGCGGGAGCCCCGGGGGGAAGCATAGGGGGAGTGTGTGGGGGGGGAGGACGGGGAGGGGGGGAATTTTGCTGGAGCCCGGGCCTCTGGGACAGGAATATTCCTGGTGCCCGGCACCACGGGCCCATAGAACTCGCCACCGAAGGCTGTATGCTAATAAATCCCATCACCACCCACCGCCCTGGCTGTGAGCCTGCTACCAGGGGCACCATTTCAGATTTTTGTGGTGGGGGAGGCGGCAACTTTAATTGTGATTCCAGGGTTCTACCTAGGCACCTGAAAACTCTAGAGTATTTGCAGATAACTTAGAAATTAGCTGAAAGGAGCATTGTATCTAATTGCTATATAAAGAAAGAAAAATAAATAAATATTAGACCACTCCGCTCTAATACTAACATGTTCTGACATCTTGTGTCAAGTCACTTAAGGGACACTGGTTAGGTTTAAAATGTTAATGTATATTTTTACTTTGTTACTAATTCTTCAATACAACAATTGAACTAATTGTAGAAAAATCTAGATGACTTTTTTTTTTTTTTTTTTTTTTGCAGTTCACCAATCTTGGAATAGATCATGTAACTTTTGACAACCCTGTACTAGAGCAAGGCCTTGTAAGTTTATACCGTACCTGCCTGGGGCTCTAGGGGTGTTACCCCACTATAAATAATAGATTAGAAACTGACTTTAAACAAGAGTGAAAATGATACTTTCAAATCACTTTCATAGTATTGTCAACTCCAAATGTTCAAAAATCTTGAATTAGGCTCACCAAAAATCATGAGATTGGCTTTAAAATAATGAGCTTATGTATGTAAAAGTAATAGATTTGGTGTTCTTTTTATTTGCTTTCTGCTTTTTGAGCCCTTCAGGATGCACTGGGGTCACATTTTGAAGCTTTCTCCACAGCCATGAGGGCTAGAAACTTCATTTTTCTTTAAGAATGAAGGCTGAAATGATCACATATCCACTTGACTCCAGGAGCTGGGGTTTTAAGGAAAATAATAATTATCATGAAACTCATGACAAAAACATGAGTTGGCAACACTTCTATTTACTGACTAGTTACTTTCCTGAAGATCTTAAACACAACACTGCAGTGATTGAGTTGCATTTATCACAGGAGATTTAAAACCAAAGATCAAGAAAATTCCACATTTTAAAGTTGAGAAAAAATATTGAGAGTTCTGAGGTATATCAGGGCCACAACAGGCAGGAAGGGAAAACAAACAGGCACAGGAGCTTTTTCTTCCTCTTGAAAGAAAGTTGGAGGGTCAAATCTTCTAGTCCTTAATCAAGTAAATCTTCTATTGTCATCAGCGCTTCCACTCAGATATTAATATCACAGTGAACATGGGATAACATATGCTCAATAACTATACACTTCATATTTAAATATCTGAGCAATCTTATATTCATTGGCTCAGGGACTACATTTTCTGGCATATTCTGAATAGTGTTGAGCACACAGATGGTAACCAGTGAATAATACAAATCATGACATTAATCATCGACTTTATGGACTCTGGATGCAATTTTTTTTCTTATTCTGGAATTGGCTTGGATACATCTGAAACCTTAAGAATTTAAGGCATAAACAGATCTGATACCCATACAACACTTTCTCATTCTTTCCTTTTCTCAAATTCAAAACAAAACAAAACAAAATGATAAACAAAATGGTTTTCAGTTAAAATCGCACAGCAGGTACTGCTCTGCAGCCCAGCCTGGGGCAGAACCTACCACTCCTTGGGTCTTAAGTGAGCTTCTCTCATCATCTCTCTTTCTTCAACCTTCCTAACCTTTGTGCTGCTTTAACCATGACATTCTTCCCAATCTCCTGAGACCGATTGCTGGAGTCTCAGAAACTGGTCTTGGTTTTGCTCCCCTCTATCAGAGTCCTTTTTCTTTTTTTGCAAGATGCAGCAGAGAGATAGGCTGATCTAAAGGATAGGGAGCTAGCCCTGAAAGACCTGGGTTCTAAGCTCCCCCCCCCCGCCGCCCCGCAATAGAACTCCCATATGACCTTAGGGACAGAGTTTCAAAAGTTTTAGGCACCCAAAGATGCAGCTAGGCATCTAGTAGGGTTTACAAAGCACCTAACCTACTAGGTGCTTTTGAAAATCCCACTAGGTGCCTAAATACTTTGAAAATCTGGCCTTTAGTCTGTGTGTGCCTCAGTGCCCCATTTGTACAGTGGATAAGAGCACTACTCTAGCTCACCGAGGGGCTGTGAGGAGAAATAGGGTAGACATTGTGAGTAGGGCTGTCAAGCGATTAAACAAATTAATCACAATTAATCATGTGATTAAAAAAATTAATCATGATTAATCATGTTAAATAATAAATACCATTTATTTAAATATTTTTGGATGTTTTCTACATTTTCAAATATATTTATTTCAATTACAACACAGAATACAAAGTATATAGTGCTCACTTTATATTTATTTTAAATTACAAGTACTTGCACTGTAAAAAAAATAGTATTTTTCAGTTCGCCTAATACAAGTACTATAGTGCCATCTCTTTATCATGAAAGTTGAACTTACAAATGTAGAATTATGAAAAAAAAAAACCAAGCCTGTAAAATTTTAGAGTGATGTGGGCACGTTATGGCCTGTGGGCCAGATTCAGCCCACCAGTAGTTTTAATCCAGCCCTTGAGCTCCCGCTGAAGACCAGAGTCTGGGGCTTGCCTCGCTTCAGCACTCCAACCAGGGACCAAGGTCGGGGGACGCTCCACGTGGCTCCCAGAGGCAGCGGCATGGCCCCACTCCAACTCGTACATGTAGGGACAGCCACGGGGCTCCACTTTGCATGCTGCTCCTGCCCCAAGTGCCTTCCCCACAGCTCTCATTGACCGGGCACTGCAACCAATGGGACCTGCAGGGGTGGGAGCTGCAGACGGGGCAGCGTGCAGAGCTGCCTGGCTGCACCTCCACATAGGAGCTGGAGAAGGAACATTCCGCTGCTTCCGGAAGCCACTTGAGGTAAATGACACCCGGAGCCTGCACCCCTGAGCCTCCTCCCATGCTCCAACCCCCTGCCCCAGCCCTGATCTCCCTCCCGCCCTCTGACCCGCTCGGTCCCAGCCCAGAGCACTCTCCTGCACCCCAAACCCCTCATCCCCAGCCCCACCCCGGAGCCTGTACCCCCAGCCAGAGCCCTCAGCCTCCTGTGCCTCAGCCCCCTGCCCCAGCCCACCCCAAACCCTTCATCCCCAGTCCCACTCCAGAGCCCGCACCCCCAGGTGGAGCCCTAACTCCACCCACACCACTCCCCACCACTGCAGTCCAGAGGCTCCTCCCGCACCCTGAACTCCTCATTTCTGGCCCCACCCCTGAGCCTGCACCCCCAACCAGAGCCCTCACACCATCCCGCACCCCAACCCAATTTTGTGAGCATTCATGGGCTGCCATACATTTTATATTCCCAGATCTGGCCCTTGGCCCAAAAAATTTGCCCACCCCTGTTTTAGAGCCTACAAGTCCAATCATTCCTACTTCTTGTTCAGGCAATCGCTCCGATAAAAAAGTTTATTTACGTTTGCAGGAGATAATGCTGCCCATTTCTTGTTTACCATGTCGTGTACTTGAGAACAGGCATTCTCATAGCAGTATTGTAGCCGGTGTTGCAAGATATTTATGCGCCAGATTCACTAAAGATTCATATGTCCCTTCATACTTCAACCACCATTCCAAGGGACATGCTTCCATGCTGCAGATGCATTCGGCTCGATAACAATCCAAAGCAGTGTGGACCATCACACATTCATTTTCATTATCTGAGTTAGTTGCCACCAGCAGAAGGTTGGTTTTCTTTTTTGGTGGTTCGAGTTCTGTAGTTTCCACATTGGAGAGGTCCTCTTTTAAGACTTCTGAAAGCATGCTCCACACCTCATCCCTCTCAAATTTTGGATGGCTTTTCAGATTCTTAAACCTTGGGTCAAGTGCTGTAGCTATCTTTAGAAATCTCACATTGGTACCTTCTTTGTGTTTGTGAAATCTGCAGCGAAAGTGTTCTTAAAATGAACAACGTGTGCTGGGTCACCATCAGAGACTGCTATAACATGAAATGTATGGCAGAATGCGGGTAAAATAGAGCAGGGGACATACAATTCTCCCCCAAGGCATTCAATCACAAATTGAATTTAATGTATTTTTTTTTAAATGAGTGTCATCAGCATGGAAGCATGTCCTCTGGAATGGTGGCTGAAGCATGAAGGGTCATAAGAATGTTTAGCATATCTGGCATGTAAATACCTTGCCATGCTGGCTATAAAAGTGCCATGCAAATACCCGTTCTCACATTCTGGTGACACTGTAAATAAGAAGAGGGCAGAATTATTTCCTCTAAATGTAAACAAACTCGTTTTAGCGATTGGCTGAACAAGAAGTAAGACTGAGTGGACTTGTAGGCTCTGAAGCTTTACATTGTTTTGTTTTTGAGTGCAGTTATATAACAAAAAAATTTACATTTCTAAGTTGTACTTTCACGACAAAGAGATTGCACTCTAGTTCTTGTATGAAGTGAATTGTAAAATACTACTTTGGTTTATTATTTTTACAATGCAAATATTTGTAAGCAAAAATAATATACACTTTGATTTCATTTCTAATACAGAATACAATATATATGAAAATGTAAAAAACATCCAAAACATTTAATAAATTTCAGTTGGTATTCTATTGATTAACAGTGTAATTAAAACTGCAATTAATCGTGATCAATTTTTTTAAATTGTGATTAATTTTTTAAATTAATCATGAGTTAACTGTGATTAATCAACAGCCCTAATTGTGAGGCACTCAGATACTATGGTGATAGGGTGACATAAGTACCACAAAAAGAAAAGGAGTACTTGTGGCACCTTAGAGACTAACAAATTTATTAGAGCATAAGCTTTCGTGAGTTACAGCTCAGCTCACGAAAGCTTATGCTCAAATAAATTTGTTAGTCTCTAAGGTGCCACAAGTACTCCTTTTCTTTTTGCGAATACAGACTAACACGGCTGCTACTCTGAAATAAGTACCACAGGTAGAGTGGGAACTTCTCTATACCACTGCTATCCCTTTGCTGGGTTTTGGCCCCTTCTTTTCACCTATACTCTTAAAGTCTCCCTCTTTTCTAAATGAAAACTTGGCTAAGAGGGCTTGGCTGTATTTCTTCTGATTCCCCTTCATTGTCTCTCCAGCACCTTTCTACCCTCTGCAGCGGGATTCCTGTTTTACAGGCTCATCTAAGGACTTCCAGATCCTTAATTTAATTACCAGTCCTTTCTAACCTCCCTGCCTCTTTTTGTAAACAAAATACTGACTCCCTGCCCCAGGG
Organism: Dermochelys coriacea; assembly: GCF_009764565.3. Taxonomy (NCBI): domain Eukaryota; kingdom Metazoa; phylum Chordata; order Testudines; family Dermochelyidae; genus Dermochelys; species Dermochelys coriacea. Next base: position 182,958,307 of record NC_050070.1, on the reverse strand, counting down.
ACTCAAGCTGGAAGAAGCACCTCTCCTCTGTGAACTCACAGTCCACACTAATGCTGAGAAGTTAAGAGCTCTAGGTGCGAGCCCTGTACAACAATAGGGCTGGGGGGGGAGCCCCCTGCCTCCCTTAAATGGACCCTTGCCTTCTACCCCTGTTGGTACTTGGATATTGCCACAGGTGAGACTCCTAGAAGAAGGAGGCAGGACAATGCTCCCATGCCTGGAGAGGTAGAAATCAAAGTTCTCAGTAAGCAGGATGGACTGGTTCCACCAGAAGTCATGACCCACCTCTCATCCCCACTGGAAAGCCCCATCCAAAATTGGGGAACCAGCAGCTGGAGGGACAAATATTTGCAGTGTCCTTAAGGGTTGATTTGAACAGCCCTGCTCAATGAGAGATTCTGATCCCAACCCTGTTTTTCAAATCATCTCTGTTTTTCAAAGAGGGCTGAGAGTCACCTCTTCATTACATCAGTGTAGCAGGAAGCCTGTCCAGATGTGAGGATGGTAGCACAACACACCTGTGAGCAGCCAGCCAGCTCAGCCTAAAAAGTGACTGGTGGCGAGGGATGAATTCTGACCAGGGAATGGGGTGATTCCACATATCCCCTGGACACATTCTGCCAACAATGGAGTCCTGAGCTCAACTAGGTGTTGCCCTCAGCTGACCCTCAAGGCATGGTAGTAACTGTATCCCAGTTTATGTCATGAAGCCAGTTTAGGAGCTTGCTATCTTTTGCATCAATTTTCATGTAATATTTTATTCTAGCTATATGTCAATCATGATATCTAAGCATCTCGTTATCTATGCACTGTGACCAATGACTTGCTCATGTGCTAGCACCAGACCAGTTGAAGTGTTTAAACAGTTCCCTGTGTTGGCTGATTATCTGTCCCTGAGCTAAACACGGGTGAATAGGGTTCCAGGGGACAGAGTTACAAATATATTTAGGTGCTTAAAGATGCAGAAAGGTGTCTAGTAGCATTTACAAAAGCTACTAAGTTAGTTAGGTGTCTAACTCCTTTTGAAAGTCAGAGAGTTAGGTGTCTAACTCACTTAGATGCTTTTGTAAAAACCCACTACAGGTGTGATCCACAAAGACACTCAGGTGCCGAAGTCCCAGTTTTGGCTCCACTGTGATCCACAATACGCCCACCCCCTCAAACCTTGTAGGTGCCTAATCTTACTCCACACCTAAGTTTTCAGAGAAAGTTTCCTTGGTGCCTATGTTCCTGCCTTTGGGTATGCACACTGCTGCCTTCCTCTAGGCATCTGGGCACCTATCTCCCACCTAAGCCTCAGAGCAATTCACGAAACAGGGGAAGACAGGCATTCAGTCATCTATGTTGCATGTAGGGTATCATCTGGTAGGTATGCTTGGAGGCTGCCTATCAGATCAGGCCTCATTCTGAATGTGGCAGGAAGAGGTAGCAGCAGCCATCTTAACTTTTAGCCCAGTTGTTAGCACGCTTGTTTCGGATGTGGGAAACTCAGGTTCAATTCCCTTCTCTCTGTCACAGGGGGAGAAAGGATTTTAACAGGGGTTCTCTCCCACCTCTCAGGAGAAGGCTCTAACCATTGAGCTATGGGACATTCTGATGTGGGGCTCCCTCAGTCTCTCCTTTTGAGGCTGTTTCACTGTACGAAAACAACAAAAGAGTGATTAGAGCAGGAGGACTGAAACCTGGGTCTCCTACCTGCCAGGTGGATACTCTACTCACTGGACTGCAGAGTCATTCTCTCCCCCCCTCCTCCCATGACTATTTAAATATTTATCCACAGTGGGATAGTCATGAGGCTAAAGGGGAAGAGAGACGTGAGTACTCTAACCATTGAGGTAGCAGCTGTAAGGTAGGCACCACCACCACTAGCCTCCTCCTCCCCTTCCCTCCCCCCACCTCCCTCTCATTTTATGTGGAGCATGGCAGGTGCTAACTCATTCCCACAAGAAGCAGCATAGGTGCCTAAACTGACTGACTCCAGGTGAAGAGTTCCTAGCAGAGATAGGTGCCTCTCAGTAGCCCAGACTTAAGTGCCTATCTCCAAGAGAGGCACCCCTTTTGTTGGCATTGCCCATTGCTTAGCTTAGGTGGGTTCCCATCTAACATGCTTTCTTTTGTTGATCTCATTCTTAGGTGCCTATATCCTTATGACATAGGGAGCCTAGGTGCCCAACTCAGGCTTTGTGGATCCCAGTGTTGTGCCTGTGATTTTCAAATGCAAATGCAACCCTCACAGACTGGACTAGATTTATTAACTTTCTCAATATTTTCTCCCTTCAATTTGGTTTCCAATAAGGATTACTAGAAAGTGAGAGAGCCCCATTTACACCTATTCATACCAAGCCTGAACCCATCTTCACCCCCCCCCCCCAGCCAAAGAAATCACATATTAGTGCAGGGAATTGCAACATCCTTTGAAAAATCTGTGTAGCATCTTCCTACCTGCTGGGTTTAATTTCAGACTCCAGGGCTATCGTTTAAGGATGCCTTTTCTTTCATCTGTGCACTCATTACATTACACTCATTACACTCATTCTCTCAAAAAGTCATAAGCTTTTACAATGGGCACATGCCCCTGGGTCCCACATAGGGATTCCAAGCTGTTAATGAATCCTATGGAAATGTGAATTACATGGGAAATTGTGTTTTTGTTTTTTTTTAAATCCTGCTTCCTTCTCTATGAACAGGGAACATGCCACGTGGCTTAAATAACAAGTTGTGGTGGCATCTCACCCCTTTCCAAGCTCCTACAGACAGGACAATATGTGGTGTAGTAACTGCTTCTGGGTCGGTCAGATCACACGTTACTGATGACATGTCTGGGCAGGACATCATGTTCTACCAGCCCATTTGCATCTACAGAATGTGCAAAGCAATCTTAGTCATTAGCGGACAAGGCCTCCTGCACAAATGAGATCCAATAGGTTATTTCAGGGGTCTCAAAACATGCATGAAGCCCATGGACTTATTTCCTGCAGCTGGCCATAGGTGCCAACTCCCCACCTCTACTCTTCACCCCCCACCCTCCCTCGCCTTGCCTCACCCCACCCCATAGCGCGCCGCATCCCTGCTCCTCCACTTACCTCCCAGTGCATTCCGCCACCAAACTGCGGTTTGGTGGTGCTAAGCACTTTCCAGGAGGGAGTGGGGAGGAGTGGTGATGTGGCACGCTCAGGGGAGGAGGTGGGGAAGAGAGGCCGGGGCAGGGATTTGGGGAAGAGGTTGTGTTTTTTCCTCAGACAGCCCCTTGCTAGTTTCTTAGAGCATCGCAGAGTTTTCACATTTGAAAACAGCTCCTCCCTGGAAACAAGCACGATTTGCAAACTTGGGGGAGGGCTTTCCAAGCTGCATGCTTCCCTGCCCCTCTGCTTCCTTCTGCTCCCTCATTACACAAGCCCTGTGCAGCTAGATACCTCTTGTGGCTATGGTAACACCCCTCTTTTCATTAGGTGCCAGAATTGTGCTTGGTAAGACCTCAAACAGCTTACAGTTTAGCAGAGATACACAGGAGACAGGATTCACAGGACGACCCAGAGGGGGGATTAACTTGGATCAGTCTGGGAGAAGGGGTTGTTTATTTGGGCATCTGTGGCGTGATTTGAATCATACCTGTCATTCCCCTTGGCTTCAGAGCTTTGTTGCCATGCACATGCTATCCGAGCCTGTTCTGAAAGGTGCAAAGCACCCTGAGATCCCAATGATCTCAGTGGGAGGAGAAGGCACTTCAGCTCCGCACAGAGGAAGTTCTAACAGAGCGATGACCCAAGGGGGAGGGATTCAAAACCTGCGTCCCAGCCCCTTGCTGTTCTGGGCTGTGACCTGACGCTGAAAGGTGCTGCCGGCTGTCTTCTGTGAGGTTCAGTGCATGCTCATGGGCAATGGCTCTTAGCCCATCAGTCCTCATCAGACCCCATGACAGCTTCCTCTGCTTCTGCAAGGGTAATGGCAATGTTTGGAAGTACATATAGATGTGAACAGTTTTTCTCTTCCATGAAGATTAATACATCTATGTTAAGGTCAAGGCTCACTGATGAATATTTGCAAGCAACACAGATAGGTTTGATATCCTGAAACTAAACCAAATATTGATGCTCTGGTTGATGCAAAATGCTGCCAGCAAAGTGGCCAAAAATGAAATGACTGTCAAAATTAGCACTGACTTTTCACATTACCATTTTTAAAAAGTTAATACGTTGACTTAATAGCATACTATATTTCTCTTCATTTTTTACTATACTTTTGTATCGTTGTATGATGCGGCCCTCGGGCCAATGTACTAGTCCTCATGGTGATTTGAGTTTGAGATCCCTGGGTTATTTTATAGCTACAGTAGCATAAGCAGCAATGGGTGAACTGGATCATATAAATCCAAAAGGAATACAGAGACAGCACAAATGAATCCAGACCCTCATCAATGTTCAGATCAGTTCATATAACAAATGAAAACTATATTTAGCTTCTGCTAACCATTCAACAGAGGAAACACCTTTTGTCTCACTGAGCCTTCTCCTTCTGTCCCATCAAGCTATCCTGACTGTCCTTCTCATATTTTTGGTCCAAATTCAAGAGACAAGCATCACTTGGCCAAAACCACCTCCTTTCCTTTCTCTTCACATCCTTAGAGCCTCCTCTCTTTCTTTAATACAATGAAATGTCCTATAGCCTAAATGCCATTGCCATTCCAGACTGTTCTCTTGAGCCTTGAACCAGTCCTGGGATGCTGCATTTCTCCAAAGCAGGGGTGGCCAACCTGTGGCTCCGGAGCCACATGCGGCTCTTCAGAAGTTAATATGCAGCTCCTTGTATAGGCACCAATTCTGGGGCTGGAGCTACAGGTGCCAACTTTCCAATGTGCTGGGGGGTGCTCACTGCTCAACCCCAGGCTCTGCCACAGGCCCTGCCCCCACTCCACCCCTTCCCACACCCTCTCCTGAGCCTGCCATGACCTCACTCATCCTTCTCCTCCCCAGAGCCTCCTGCATGCCACAAAACAGCTGATCAGGAGATGTGGGGAGGGAGGGAGAGGCGCTGATCGGTGGGACTGTTGGTGGGTGGTAGGTGCTGGGAGCAGGGTGGGGGAGCTGATGGGGGGCTGCTGACATATTACTGTGGTTCTTTGACAATGTACATTGGTAAGTTCTGGCTCCTTCTCAGGCTCAGGTTGGCCACTCCTGCTCCAAAGCCTCCCAGAAAGCATTACATCATTTGGAGGAAACAATGCTGAAAGCAGATTCAAAGCAGTAAAGACTGGAACAATGGCTGATACATGGGCAGTGATGCAGTGCTCTGATGGAAAGGGAAAGACAGCTAAGTAGAGAGGAGTTAGAGAAAGGAATGGGAAGGGCAACTGGTGTCTGCAAATGAGAGGAGTCTTAAGCAGAAGGGCTAGGGGGAAAACCCCCTCAAATAGTTTAGTTAAGATTTTGGACTAGTGTCTGAATATTTTTGGATTTTATCCAATCTCTCTGAACCATCTGAAGGTTGAAGTCAGATTTTTAGAAAAGCTGGCCCTGGGTTCTGTGCCCAGAAATGGCAGGGCAAATAACTACGGGTACCAATTTGCATGTGCAATTAAATGAAAGCACAATCAACGTGATATAGATCCCTAAGAGCCTGATTGCACTCAAAATAGTCTTAGGAAGTCAAGTGACCTTAATTGTGCCAGCAAATAACTGCAGATGCAATTTTCTCCCCACAGTTATTTGCACTCGAAAAAACTACAGTGTGGACACCTAATTAAAGCTGACCGAAAATGTGCCCTTTTTTCTAAGGGCATATCTGCACTACAATCTTAAGTTGACCTATGTGGCTATTGTCCACACTACCCTCTGTCGATGGTGCACATCCTCTCCAGGAGTGCTTCCACCAATTGAAGAGGGGCAGTGTTTGGGGCTGGGAGCAGAGGGGCAACTGCTTGGAGCTTCTTGCATCCAGCAGGGTGAGCCGCATCCAGAGTCCAGTTGGCTACCGTGCTCCCAGCAGGGAACTAGGAGCCAGGGGAAACAGGACTCCCAGCAGGGAGTGGGGAGCCCAGAAGGCAGCCCAGCTTGGAGCAGAGACCCAGGAGCTGGCTTTCTTGTCAATTTCATGGCTCCAGAGGACAAGACAGCCACAGCTGATGAAAGGAATAAGCGATGGTCACATAAACACCACCCTATATCGGAAACCTACTGACCGCTATTCCTACCTACATGCCTCTAGCTTTCATCCAGATCATACCACTTGATCCATTGTCTACAGCCAAGCGCTACGATATAACCGCATTTGCTCCAACCCCTCAGACAGAGACAAACACCTACAAGATCTCTATCATGCATTCCTACAACTACAATACCCACCTGCTGAAGTGAAGAAACAGATTGACAGAGCCAGAAGAGTACCCAGAAGTAAGCTACTACAGGACAGGCCCAACAAAGAAAACAACAGAATGCCACTAGCCATCACCTTCAGCCCCCAACTAAAACCTCTCCAACGCATCATCAAGGATCTACAACCTATCCTGAAGGATGACCCATCACTCTCACAGATCTTGGGAGACAGACCAGTCCTTGCTTACAGACAGCCCCCCAATCTGAAGCAAATACTCACCAGCAACCACACACCACACAACAGAACCAGTAGCCCAGGAACCTATCCTTGCAACAAAGCCCGTTGCCAACTCTGTCCACATATCTATTCAGGTGATACCATCATAGGGCCTAATCACATCAGCCACACTATCAGAGGCTCGTTCACCTGTGCATCTACCAATGTGATATATGCCATCATGTGCCAGCAATGCCCTCTGCCATGTACATTGGCCAAACTGGACAGTCTCTACGTAAAAGAATGAATGGACACAAATCAGACGTCAAGAATTATAACATTCAAAAACCAGTTGGAGAACACTTCAATCTCTCTGGTCACTCGATCACAGACCTAAGAGTGGCTATCCTTCAACAAAAAAGCTTCAAAAACAGACTCCAATGAGAGACTGCTGAATTGGAATTAATTTGCAAACTGGATACAATTAACTTAGGCTTGAATAGAGACTGGGAATGGATGAGTCATTACACAAAGTAAAACTATTTCCTCATGGTATTTCTCCCTCCCACCCCCCACTGTTCCTCTGATATTCTTGTTAACTGCTGGAATTAGCCTACCTTGCTTGTCACCATGAAAGGTTTTCCTCCTTCCCCCCCTGCTGCTGGTGATGGCTTATCTTAAGTGATCACTCTCCTTACAGTGTGTATGATAAACCCATTGTTTCATGTTCTCTGTGTGTGTGTGTGTATAAATCTCTCCTCTGTTTTTTCCACCAAATGCATCCGATGAAGTGAGCTGTAGCTCACGAAAGCTTATGCTCTAATAAATTTGTTAGTCTCTAAGGTGCCACAAGTACTCCTTTTCTTTTTGTGAATACAGACTAACACGGCTGCTACTCTGAAAAAAGGGTCTACACAGATGCTGTGTCACCCTAATTACATCAAAATAAGCCCTATGCCTCTTTTAGAGGTGGAGTTATGATGTCAGTGTAGTAGGGGACTTATATCGGTGGGAGCAAGGCTGTAGTATGTACACTGACATAGTTAGGTCGACAAAAGCTGTCTTATATCGACATAACTTACTATAAACCAAGCTTAAGGCAATCTAGACACTAATCTCACCACCACTTAAGGGGCACAGAGAAATTCCCCCATGTGGGAATTAGTGCACTCATTTTACTATAAAAATGATGCAATTAATGTGTATATATTAGCTCTTCTCTTTTTCATTTAGAGACCAGATAAATGATTTCTGAATGCATACTAAAAATGCATTTTTTTATACAGGTGCAGAATACACAGGAGTTTGTTAACAGTATCTGAGGGACAAGTGTGGTAAATGCAGGTAAGGTACTGGATAGCTTAGCTAGCAGCTTCCAACAGCAAATATGTGGGGCTGTTCCAAAGGAAAGCAACCTTTTGTAGTGGAGTATACCAATGGACACTGACTTTAAGCATCATCCTAGAGTCTTATATTTCCATGTGTCCTGCAGAAATTTTTATAAGAACTCAGTGTTAATCACTGGAACTCACCCCACAGGGCAGGAAATCCCATACAGAGCAGGCACAACTGTACCTGTTATCAGACTCACTATATTAAAAGGAACATCTCTGTCAACATGAAAAGGTGTGTCAATGGCATCTACCAGAAATGGCATCCAAGCAGATAAGGCAGCTCCATCAGCCACCTATTCACATGACAGACAGACCCAGAGGCAACTGCAAAACATCAGTACAACTGCCCGAGGAAACTGCCAAGAAGCCAGCTGCTCCTACTGGAAAATCTGTGAAAGCTTGGCATCTGGGTCCTGCTACTGCTGTCCAATACTAAACTGCAACAAGAAACCTGGAACCTCTGTCCCCATCCCTGAACAAAAACTTATCCCCCCATTCCAAAAAGTTAGTTTCATCGTGTTGTTGTTGTTAAAATGTCTTGATATATTTACAAATATAGAAAGAGAGCACAACAGCGATGGAAAGGGACAGATTACATATTGATATTAAGTTTATTTTATGTGCTCTAAGGAATCTTACACCATTTCCCTTATTTAATTCTAATGTCTGTCTAGAGGATTTGCAGACTGGAAGCCTTCTGTGATTGTTAAGAGGATCTCTTCATAGGTGAGGCACAGTAACGTCTTTTGGTTGCTCCATAATACTGGGGATGGTGTGAGCAAACAGAAGGAAGGAGCTGGGTAGGTGCTCCCATTACAAGAAAGATTATTCCCCTCACTGTTTAATGTTTCTATACCTCTACATTTTGATTCTGTTCAGCTGGTCAGAGACCAAGAACCTCAAGGGCCTTTGTTTGCAGTGTGGCGAAGCCCTGGAAGCTATTGTGGAGAAGTCTGAGCTACCTCAAGGATTCATTTGAAGAGAGGTACAGCCTGCACAAGCTGGGATGGAGGTAGAGGTCAGTAACCAGACAGAAAAACATGAAACAATGGGTTTTTTATCATACACACTGTAAGGAGAGTGATCACTGCTGGAAATGGCCTACCTTGCTTGTCACCATGAAAGGTTTTCCTCCTTTCCCCCCCTGCTGCTGGTGATGGCTCATCTTAAGTGATCACTCTCCTTACAGTGTATATGATAAAACCCATTGTTTCATGTTCTCTGTGTGTGTATATAAATCTCCCCACTGTATTTTCCACCAAATGCATCCGATGAAGTGAGCTGTAGCTCACGAAAGCTTATGCTCAAATAAATTTGTTAGTCTCTAAGGTGCCACAAGTACTCCTTTTCTTTTTGCGAATACAGACTAACACGGCTGCTACTCTGAAACAGGTATATACTAAATCACTAGCCATGAATATTAATGGCCTATAAATGTACAACTACTTTCATCATAGGAGGTTTATATCTTCCTGTGAAGCATCTGGCATCAGTCAGTGTAAGAGACAAGAATCCTATTTCAGAGAAGTCTTAATACATACCTTTTTCCAGTGCTCCAGTACGTATATTATACCACACTAGACTCCCTCTCAACTCTGCTAGGCTTACTTAAACTTGCCCCCACTCATATGAAATTTACACTCTCCATTACCTGGGAATCTAGCCCACTGGAAGCCTCAGCTGATGTAACTCAAACCTTAAAGGGCTAGTAAGAAAGAGAATGGCAAGAAAAGCAACTAAAAGGAAGGTAAACAAAAGGTATAAATTAAACAAGACTACCTCTATATTCATTTGCACCTTCTTCCAGATCCTCCACAAGTTACGCTAACTTAGACCCACTTACACCCCAGTAAGTAGATTTAAGGAGATCTAAGGGAAGTACGGGGGCATAAGGAAGATCACTCTCATCTGTGGGATAGTTTAACATTTTCTTGGACTGTAGAATCTGCTGCCCGAGGGCATTGCCTGCTGGATAAATTCCATCCACCAGGCCTCTTGCCAGAGCCACAGATAAAAGAAAGGCCTCCCACTATCCCTCCCAAACCCTGAGAAGGAAGACTAATGAATATATGGAAGGGAAAAGAAATAGGAGAGGAAGGAGAGATTATAGGGAATTGTGGTCAACTTCAAGAATACACTCCATGAGGGAGCCTATAAATCTACAACTAACCCGAAGAGTCAGTGGCTTTTAGCACATTGAAGTTAATTCTAGATTCCTAAGGATATTACTTTATTGACTGATTTATGCCAAACAAGAATGTCCTTTTCTCATGATGTTTGTAGTATCAAAAAAGGTTTTTACATGAGCCCTTTAAAGTATTGTTTAATGCATCCGATGAAGTGAGCTGTAGCTCACGAAAGCTTATGCTCTAATAAATTTGTTAGTCTCTAAGGTGCCACAAGTACTCCTTTTCTTTTTGCGAATACAGACTAACACGGCTGCTACTCTGAAACCTTAAAGTATTGTGTTTCTTGAAACTTCTCTGTGGAGTCTGATGGGAGGAAGAACAGTGATTAATTGTTGTTTGCTGCTTTGCATGGGAAATAGAAATTTTCAAATTTAAATCTCTTATATAGTTCTGTAAGAATGCAATTTATATCCTCCCTCCTGTGACTTTCTAAGTTAAGGCACAATTTAAATATAATTCCATACGATATTAGACTGGAGGGGAAAGCAAGCCTTTTGCATTGACTATTCAAGAAAAGAATGTGTTTTAAGAATGCCACAAATCATGCTTGTCAAAGCCTTTAAAGGAATCATTCTGTACAGTTACCTTGTCTGTTATTTAGAAAGCTCAAATATTGAACAACATAATCCAGCTGTGCTCAGTGTGTCTGATTCACATATGGCTGTCTCTTTTTAATCTAGGCTTTCATAAAAGGAATATGATAAGTAATTTTCAATTTAACTTAGAATTTGTTGAATTTTATTGTGATTACCTCATAATTGCAGTGCACATGCATATTTAGAGCCATTTGGACTCCTACACAAAGATGATTCTGTGGGCTTGATGGTAAGTAATGAACCATGTGAACTGAGAGGTGCTGAACTACTACATTCAAGGCACATAACTCACCATGAAATTACTGGCGCTTTAGCCTATCCTGTCTTTTCTCCAAAATACTTTTAAGCAAATCTAGCTGAAATTTTCTAACGAACTGACACAGCCAAAGCCAGACTAATTCCCATTGGCTAATCAGAAAAGTTAGGAATCAAGCTCTCCGTATGGATTAGTTTCTCTGGATTTTTACAGTTCTAGAACACTATCACACACTCATTCATAATCTTTGCTACTTGTTAAGGATTCTTCATATCAGTAAATTATCTGTGACCCACATTCCCACAAGGATTTGTTTCAGCAGAGATGCTGGACTTCATGTGACTGATAAAGGGAAGCATCACATTTTATACAGCAAACACAAATCTGAATTTATAAAAACCCAATATATTTAGTGAAATTCAGCTGAAAAACATAAGCACTTAAATGTGTGGTTCTGATATGTTACTTTCTCACCACTCAGACTTAAAATCTGTTTTAAAGGCTTAAAAGGAGATTCATTTTGATTTCCCAAACCATTCATAGTGGTTTAATAATAAAAAAAATGAATTCACTAAAAAGAAAGCAAAAATGCAAAAAGCAGAAAAACCCTTTGATTTGAAAATTCAAATTGCAGATTCATAAGATTTGGTGTGAACTTGGACATCCAAATTACACCCCCAACTTGAAGGATGGAAAACTTGCTTAATCAGCTGCATGACTTGGTTTAGAAAACTGCTGTGGAGTGTGTGTTGGATGGAATATTATTGCTTGGTGGAATAGTATTGCTTGTACAATGGTCCAACAGTTGTATTATTAATTGTGGCTATGGTCCAAGCCATCATCCAGTTCAGGGGCCTGGCTCTAAGCAGTGGATGTTTTAAAATTCCAGGTACAATTTTCAAAAGCACCTAAGTGACTTAGGTGCCTATGGTAAAAGTCCGTAGAATTTAGACACCCAAGGCATTTAGGTGCTTTTGAAAATTTTCCTTTCTTGGCCAGATTTAAACCAGTTTTTAGGCACCTAAAGATTAAGCTAGATGCCTACAAGTTTTGGAAAATCCCACGAGGTGCCTAGCTGCATCTTTAGGCACCTAAGTACACTAAAACCTTGATTTTACAAACACCAAAATTATGAAAAACCTGTTATATGAACCACTTTTCCAAACTCTAGGGGGGGAAAATCATATCAGAAAAGTGATGATGATGAAGAACACGTTTGTCATATTTTCATATTCCAATGCCTTTAGTGCTTTCCAGAGGTTTGAAGGAGAATGCGGCAATGCAATGAAATGCAATGCATTGCAATGCACCAAATTACAATTTATGCACCAGCCCTATTTTATGAATTTTTGATTTTATGAACTCCTCAATCCCAAATTCATTTGTAAAACAGGGGTTCTACTGTCTCTTTAAAAATCTGGTCCTCTGTCACTTAAATAAAAGGAGGATTGAGGTGATTTCTCTGTCCCAACAGTTGTGATCCTTCTGCTAAAGTTGACAATGTCGGGGCTCATAAAAATATTTCTCAAGAGCAAATATTTTGCCTTTGCAAAGAACGAGATTGCACCAAATGTTTTCAAATTCCACGCTCCCCGACACATGTCTAACTCTGTGTGCTGCATACTGTTCTGTACTATCTACAGTCTCAATATAGTTTGTAGGACCTAAGGATAAACATTTTCATAGTGCAGCTTAACACCATATATTTGTTTGCACAATGGTGTTGCCTTTCATGGTTATGAGAAAGTTTGTTTAAATGGAAAAATAAATTAATAGATCTTCATGTCATTTAATCCTCCTCCCTGTGAGCATATGTTCCTTTGGGACACAGGATTGGTGGGGGGAGGAATTGTGGGAGCCACTTGTTAAAATATTGGTAATGCATCACTGGCCCCAAGGGAGCTAGCAGGCAGTTAGACTGTCTCAGGAGGAGGACAGTACTTCTCTGCAGAGTATGCAATTCTGAGAGGTAGCTTTTAGTGGCCACGTACAGACGCCTTAGAAAAAATGACAGGTTTCAGAGTAGCAGCCGTGTTAGTCTGTATTTGCAAAAAAGAAAAGGAGTACTTGTGGCACCTTAGAGACTAACAAATTTATTAGAGCATAAGCTTTCGTGAGCTCCGATGAAGTGAGCTGTAGCTCAAAAAAGCTTATGCTCTAATAAATTTGTTAGTCTCTAAGGTGCCACAAGTACTCCTTTTCTTTTTTCTTAGAAAAAATGTTAGCTTGGAACTTGGCAAGAACTGCTTCTATGGTCTGTTTGTTTAATGTTTCTATTGTTAAATGCATGGGAGAGGTTTATTTGTCCAGTCTGTAGTGAATCCTGCCTTTGTGGTGTACCACTGCCACACAGGCCAGATAGTGATGTCTCCCTTTATCAAAGACACGTGCCTCCCATTTGCCTAGGTACTTACTATGAAGACTTGTTGTTTTAATCAGCTCAGTACTATTCTTGAATTCTCCCCCTCCAGCTTTCTAGGTAACTATGCTGCTAATTCTCTTATGAGGGGCTAGCCACAGTGATCTCTGGACTGGACTACTGTAACTCATATCTTCTGTGTGGATGCAATTCCAATTTACACAGAAAGTTGCAGCCAACCTCCTTAGCAGGAAAGCTGCTCAGAACACATCACACTGGCAATTCTGTAAATTGACTCCCAGCTCAAAAGTCAAATAAATATTACATTTGCTCCCTTGTATATTGCACTGTGATATTGTTCTCTCACATTGAAAATTCTCTGGGATAGGGACTGGTGTCTTCATATGTGTTTATACAGCACCTAGCAACATTAAAGACCTAATCCACAATATAAAGAATAAATAATAAATTGTACTGGCAGGGATGGACTGAGATTGCTAGATGAATACTCTAAAATTAAAGTAGAATAATTAAGCTGTATACATAAAACAATCAACTCCCATGAGAAAACATAAAATGACTATCAACAGAAGTGCTGGCCAAATGTGTTCAAATAGGTCAATTGCATATGCCAGGTGAATAGCTATTGTGCCTGATTTGCACTAATACACACGTCTTTTTGTGTATGGAACAGGTGCATTCAGGGATCCCTGTATGTTCAGGTGCAAACTCTGTATTGTTATAGCATATACTTGTTAAGACCTTGGTGCAACCATGCCTGGTCCTGCAGGGCTTTACATACCTCTCTCGGAATAGCTATGAACTATAACAGAAATTTACACAGGATTCTCCACAACATGCAAACCCTCCCTGCAGGATTCTGTAGCAAAAGGTAATTTTTTTCTGTCCTCACTGTAGGCTTGTATCTTTCCATGGGGGGGGTGGGGGGGAGGATATAACCGAAGAAAGGATACGTGTAGGCTTGGTTATTTTCAATATACAATGCCACTGTCTCCTTCTGAATTTAATCTGAATATTAATAAGCTCTGAAGTAATAGGTGACAACAAAAACAGTGTTGAGAACTTCAGTCCCTTTTGACTTTAGGAGCTTTCTTGATAGTGATAATTAGCTTTAAAATATTCCATTAGATCTTGAGATGTAACACTAAACTAGGATGGCTTCTGTACTGTGCATGGCAGTTGTTCAGGACAACTGGGAAACTAGTCTCTGTACAATCACTAACCTACTTTTTGTTTCAGTTTGATCACCATAGTGGTTGCCAGTAAAATCTAAATCTAAGCTACATATTAGCATAAATATACGGAGATCTGAAAGGATTGCTATGTACAGCACATGTAAATCATCTAATCAACTCACGTGACTGCAGACACTGTAAAAACCACAGCTGTTGCTGGTGCTAGAACCTGCAAGCTGTTTATGTGGATATTCATATTAAACTCCTGGAAGATTTTAGGGGAACATTTAGTTAATAAAAGTATATTTTGTAATCAGTAATATAAGCAAAATAATATGCAAAGGCTATAGAGCAGCTGCTCTTTACAAATGAATGCCTAATTGTGAAATGCTTAGACCTTAACACTTACGGTTTCCTTAAAATTTCCTTATTTTGCTAGAGTAGATTAGTTTCCCTTGTGTTTCATTTAGATTCTGTTTTTCTTTTACTCAAACACTCCCATAGGACTTAAAGTAACTTTGCTCAGCTAGGGATTCAAATAATGCATCTTTAAATAATAATGGCCTACACTTATGTAGTGCCTATTATCCTGAAGTATCCCAAAGTGCTGACAAACTAGTTATGGCATATATAAGAAGCAGTTTGCTCGCTACTGAAATGCAACTTCTTCCTTGGATCCTGATTCAAGCCAAAATGCATTTATGTGCAACTCTGCAAAACTTCCAGGATTCAGATGGAGTGGTTTGGCCAAAAAGTAGGGGATTCAGCACAGTGCTCAAGAAATGCTCCCAAGTGAGTTCCACTGCCTGATCAAAAATTAAGTCATCTATAACATGGCTCAATTCATGCTCAAGAAAGGGTCTCTTATGTGTAGCTAATAGGTACCTAGTTGCCAAGATATATGAGCACCAATATATTTTCTAATGCAGATCATAGTCATGTAAGTTGCTGTGCACAGGCAGAGCTCAGCATCCATGCAGGTCTGTTGACATCAATGGGGTACAGTTCAGGTGTAGAAGTTTGTCGTCATGGAGCAGTTAACAGGACTTCAACTATCAACAGCATAATGCAAACGATCTCAAAATGCAGGGTGGATAAGAATAGCCAAGGAACTTTGTATCCATAAATATTAAACAATATAAACTAGGGCTGTTGATTAATCGCAGTTAACTCACATGATTAGCTCAAAAAAGTTAATCACAATTAATCGCATTGTTAAACAATAGAATACCAATTGAAATCTGGGAGGGACGAGGTGTGGAGCATGCTTTCAGAAGTCTTAAAAGAGCAACACTCCGATGCGGAATCTATAGAACCCGAAACACCAAAAAAGAAAAATCAACCTTCTGCTGGTGGCATCTGACTCAGATGTTAAAAATGAACATGTGTTCGTCTGCACTGCTTTGGATCATTATCGAGCAGAACCCATCATCAGCATGGACGCATGCCCTCTGAATTGGTGTTGAAGCATGAAGGGACATATGAATGCTTCCGATGAAATAAGCTGTAGCTCACGAAAGCTTATGTTCAAATAAATTTGTTAGTCTCTAAGGTGCCACAAGTACTCCTTTTCTTTTTATGAATCTCTAGCTCATCTGGCACGTAAATGTCTTGCGACACCAGCTACAACAGTTCTCACTTTCAGGTGACATTGTCAACAAGAAGAGGATAGCATTATCTCCTGCAAATTGGAACCAAACTCTTTTGTCTAAGTGATTGGCTGAAGTAGGACTGAGTGGACTTGTCAGCTCTAAAGTTTTAGATTGTTTTATTTTTGAATGCGGTTATTTTTTGTATATAATGCTACATTTGTAAGTTCAACTTTCATGATAAAGAGATTGCACTACAGTACTTGTAATGGGGGAATTGAAAATACTGTTTCTTTTGGTTTTTACAATGCAAATATTTGTAATAAAAATAAATATAAAGTGAGCACTGTACACTTTGCATTCTGTGTTGTAATTGAAATCAATATATTTTAAAATGTAGAAAACATTCAAAATATTAAAGTAGTATTCAATTATTAACAGCACGCTGAATCGCGATTAATTTTTTTTAATTGCGCAATTAATTTTTTTTAATGTCTTGGCACCCTAATATAAATCTGTCCCCCATATCAATCTGCTCCCATGCATTTCACACTATTCCAAAGGAAATGGGAATTTGGTACATTTGTATTATACTGACCCTCTGACAAACAACCGACACAGAAAATTTTACATTTTGTTAAAATAATAAAAATAAAAAAAAGATAAGATAACACCCTCCCCCTTGGGAAAACCCCCCTTAAAAGCTTCATACAAAAGCTATTGTTATGGATCATGTTATTGTGGCGTATCTTTTTAGAATATTCATTTCAGTGTTTAAGAAGTATTTTACATATGCCTGCTGATAGGGTAGATTTGGGCCCTTTTCTTTCAGCAGAACTGTTAATGTGTATTGGCTATTATAGTTCCAAGTGAGGAAAATGATCAATACAAAGTCAAATATTACAATGATGAGGGATTCAGTTCTGTGCTCATAAACAAGAATAAGGCTCTTTAAAGTCCCAAAACATGGGGGTTGCATAGCCATGGATAAACATGTGACTAACTATAGTTTGAACCCACCCAGTCTGTAGGGGGAATTGGGATAAACATTCTCACACACTGAAATGAATACTCTGCACCTTGCCATGAGAATACTGTGTGACAGAAGAATTCAGTAGTATTTGAATAGCCCCCAAAGTACCCAGAGATCTGCATTCAAAAATGGGACTTACCCAAGTGGATCTCTATAAATATTTCCAACTTGGAATGAAGTTGAACAACCTTAAACGAGAACATTCTGAAGCATAAATTCACCTGGTCACTGGCGTTAACATCTCTGGAACCTTCTTTCATACCATAACCCTACACTGAGCCTACATTGGTTAGTAACTTGGTATGCTGACTGAACAGCACAAGGTTGATCCTTTTACAGATTTATCTATGCTCCTCTCTGAGCATTACCAAGGAGATAAGGACATTTGGGTAACCACAGCTACAGTTTCTCAGCCAATCATGGAGATTACGTTTCTATTTTATCTATTTATATTGCATCTTCTATTGAAAGGTACAGCAATAAAACTAACAAAATTTACAAAAAAGCAAGAATGAAAACAAAAAATCTACCAATCAAACTGTGTGGTCTCTTGGAGCAAGATTTAAGTGAGTTTTATTGTACTTTGTAAATGTCTTAGGGAAAGCTTCACATTGAGTGAATTCTATTACAGCAATCATTCCTTTTCCCCCCTCTCCACACACCATAGCATCCAGCGACATCATCTTGAGATGAAGAATTTTCTTCATATAGTGGCATTCCATGAAGACCCTCTCCACAAGTAAAAAACTGTTACCTACCTCTCATAACTGTTGTTCTTTGAGATATGTTGCTCATGTCCATTCCAATAGGGGTGTGTGCGCCATGTGCATGATAGTCAGAAGGTGTTCCCCTAGTAGTACCCATCAGGTTGGCTGTGGAGACCCCTGGAGTGGTGCCTTCATGGTGGTGTATATAGGTCCCTGACAATCCGCCACCTGCTCAGTTCCTTCTTGCTGGAATACTCCGACAGAGGGGAGGCAGGTGGAATTTGGAATGGACATGAGCAACACATTTTGAAGAAAAACAATTACAAGAGGTAGGTAACTGTTTTTTCTTTGAGTAATTGCTCATGTGCATTCCAATAGGTGACTTCCAAGCAGTTTCCTTGGGGGAGGGGTCGGAGTTCACCTGGTTGCTGAGTGCAGGAGTGCCCTGCCAAAGGCTGCATTGTCCCTTGCCTGATGGATAATGGAATAGTGTGAAATGAAGGTGTGGATGGAAGACCACGTTGCTGCCTTGCATATGTCCTGGATAGGGACCTGTGCCAGGAATGCTGCGGACGATGCCTGCGCTCTTGTGGAGTGTGCCGTAAGTGATAGGACTGGAATTTTAGCTAGGCTATAGCACTTCCTGATACAGGACATGATCCACGATGAAATGTGCTGGGACGAGATTGGGAGCCTTCTTCCTTTCTGCAATTGCAATAAAGAGCTGTGGTGACTTACAAAATGGCTTTGTGTGCTCAGTGTAGAATAGTAGGACATGCCTGACATCCAGGGAATGGAGCATTCGCTCTCTTTTACTAGCACGAGGCTTAGGGAAGAACACAGGTAAAAATATGTCCTGATTCACATGAAACTGGGAGACTACCTTTGGCAGAAATGCAGGGTGAGGGCGTAGCTTCACTGTGTCTTCATAAAAGACTGTATAGGGGGGCTCGGAATCAGCACTCTGAGCTCGGATATCCTTCTGGCCAGTGTTGTAGCCAACAGGAAGGCCACCTTCCAGAAAAGGCAGGACCGAGGGCAGGTTGCCATGGCCTCAAAAGGGGGCCCCCATGACTGTGGGCAGGACCAGGTTGAGGTCCCAGTGGGGAACAGGCCATCATACCTGGGGATAATGTCTGTCCAAGCCCTTGAGAAACTGGCCCACCATGGGATTGCTGAAGACTGACCTACCCTCTGCCCCCGGGTGGAAGGCCAAAATGGCAGCCAGGTGTACTCAGAGATGATATTGCCAATCCCTGCTGCTTGAGGTATAACAGGTAGTCCAAAACAACAGGGCTCCATCTTACGAAGAGAGGGAAGAACATCTTTGCCAGCAGGCTGGCTAACCTAGTGAGGAGGGCTTTAAACTAGGTTCACCGGGGGAAGGAGACCAAAGCCCTGAGGTAAGTGGGAAAGCGGGATACCGGGAGGAAGCACAGGCAGGAATGTCTGAGAGGGGAGGGCTCCTGCCTCATACTGGGAATGAGGGGCGATCAACAGGTTATCTCAAGTGCTTATATACAAATGCACAAAGCCTTGGAAACAAGCAGGGAGAACTGGAGGTCCTGGTGATGTCAAGGAATTATGACGTGATTGGAATAACAGAGACTTGGTGGGATAACTCACATGACTGGCGTACAGTCATGGATGGTTATAAACTGTTCAGGAAGGACAGGCAGGGCAGAAAAGGTGGGGGAGTAGCACTGTATGTAAGGGAGCAGTATGACTGCTCAGAGCTCCGGTACGAAACTGTGGAAAAACCTGAGTGTCTCTGGATTAAGTTTAGAAGTGTGTGCAACAAGAGTGATGTCATGGTGGGAGTCTGCTATAGACCACCGGACCAGGGGGATGAGGTGGATGAGGCTTTCTTCCGGCAACTCACGGAAGCTACTAGATCGCATGCCCTGATTCTCATGGGTGACTTTAATTTTCCTGATATCTGCTGGGAGAGCAATACAGCGGTGCATAGACAATCCAGGAAGTTTTTGGAAAGCGTAGGGGACAATTTCCTGGTGCAAGTGCTAGGGGAGCCAACTAGGGGGAGCGCTTTTCTTGACCTGCTGCTCACAAACCGGGTAGAATTAGTGGGGGAAGCAAAAGTGGATGGGAATCTGGGAGGCAGTGACCATGAGTTGGTTGAGTTCAGGATCCTGACGCAGGGAAGAAAGGTAAGCAGCAGGATACGGACCCTGGACTTCAGGAAAGCAGACTTTGACTCCCTCAGGGAACAGATGGCCAGGATCCCCTGGGGGACTAACATGAAAGGGAAGGGAGTCCAGGAGTGCTGGCTGTATTTCAAGGAATCCCTGTTGAGGTTACAGGGACAAACCATCCCGATGAGTCGAAAGAATAGTAAATATGGCAGGCGACCAGCTTGGCTTAATGGTGAAATCCTAGCGGATCTTAAACATAAAAAAGAAGCTTACAAGAAGTGGAAGGTTGGACATATGACCAGGGAAGAGTATAAAAATATTGCTCGGGCATGTAGGAAAGATATCAGGAGGGCCAAATCGCACCTGGAGCTGCAGCTAGCAAGAGATGTCAAGAGTAACAAGAAGGGTTTCTTCAGGTATGTTGGCAACAAGAAGAAAGCCAAGGAAAGTGTGGGCCCCTTACTGAATGAGGGAGGCAAGCTAGTGACAGAGGATGTGGAAAAAGCTAATGTACTCAATGCTTTTTTTGCTTCTGTTTTCACTAACAAGGTCAGCTCCCAGACTGCTGTGCTGGGCAACACAAAATGGGGAAGAGATGGCCAGCCCTCTGTAGAGATAAAGGTGGTTAGGGACTATTTAGAAAAGCTGGACGTGCACAAGTCCATGGGGCCGGACGAATTGCATCCGAGAGTGCTGAAGGAATTGGCGGCTGTGATTGCAGAGCCCTTGGCCATTATCTTTGAAAACTCGTGGCGAACGGGGGAAGTCCCGGATGACTGGAAAAAGGCTAATGTAGTGCCCATCTTTAAAAAAGGGAAGAAGGAGGATCCTGGGAACTACAGGCCGGTCAGCCTCACCTCAGTCCCTGGAAAAATCATGGAGCAGGTCCTCAAAGAATCAATCCTGAAGCACTTAGAGGAGAGGAAAGTGATCAGGAACAGTCAGCATGGATTCACCAAGGGAAGGTCATGCCTGACTAATCTAATCGCCTTTTATGATGAGATTACTGGTTCTGTGGATGAAGGGAAAGCAGTGGATGTATTGTTTCTTGACTTTAGCAAAGCTTTTGACACGGTCTCCCACAGCATTCTTGTCAGCAAGTTAAGGAAGTATGGGCTGGATGAATGCACTATAAGGTGGGTAGAAAGCTGGCTAGATTGTCGGGCTCAACGGGTAGTGATCAATGGCTCCATGTCTAGTTGGCAGCCGGTGTCAAGTGGAGTGCCCCAGGGGTCGGTCCTGGGGCCCGTTTTGTTCAATATCTTCATAAATGATCTGGAGGATGGTGTGGATTGCACTCTCAGCAAATTTGCGGATGATACTAAACTGGGAGGAGTGGTAGATACGCTGGAGGGGAGGGATAGGATACAGAAGGACCTAGACAAATTGGAGGATTGGGCCAAAAGAAATCTAATGAGGTTCAATAAGGATAAGTGCAGGGTCCTGCACTTAGGATGGAAGAATCCAATGCACCGCTACAGACTAGGGACCGAATGGCTCGGCAGCAGTTCTGCGGAAAAGGACCTAGGGGTGACAGTGGACGAGAAGCTGGATATGAGTCAGCAGTGTGCCCTTGTTGCCAAGAAGGCCAATGGCATTTTGGGATGTATAAGTAGGGGCATAGCGAGCAGATCGAGGGACGTGATCGTTCCCCTCTATTCGACACTGGTGAGGCCTCATCTGGAGTACTGTGTCCAGTTTTGGGCCCCACACTACAGGAAGGATGTGGATAAATTGGAAAGAGTACAACGAAGGGCAACGAAAATGATTAGGGGTCTAGAGCACATGACTTATGAGGAGAGGCTGAGGGAGCTGGGATTGTTTAGTCTGCAGAAGAGAAGAATGAGGGGGGATTTGATAGCTGCTTTCAACTACCTGAAAGGGGGTTTCAAAGAGGATGGCTCTAGACTGTTCTCAATGGTAGCAGATGACAGAACGAGGAGTAATGGTCTCAAGTTGCAATGGGGGAGGTTTAGATTGGATATTAGGAAAAACTTTTTCACTAAGAGGGTGGTGAAACACTGGAATGCGTTACCTAGGGAGGTGGTAGAATCTCCTTCCATAGAGGTTTTTAAGGTCAGGCTTGACAAAGCCCTGGCTGGGATGATTTAACTGGGACTTGGTCCTGCTTTGAGCAGGGGGTTGGACTAGATGACCTTCTGGGGTCCCTTCCAACCCTGATATTCTATGATTCTATGATTCTATGAATTGGAGCAAGCTGTGGTTCAGCATCCCTCTACAGCGACCAGATGGAAAAGCGCTTCCACTTTGCCAGGTACGTGGCACAAGTGGAGGGTTTCCAACTTCCTAGCAGGACCTCCCTAACTGGGTCCGAACATGAGGTGGAGGGACTCCAGGTTGGGGTGTTGTAGATGGCCGTGGTCCTGTGTGATGAAGGTCAGGCACACAGGAAGGGCTGTCCACTGAGAGGTTCAATGGCATGGTGAACCAGTGCTGGTGGGGCCATGCTGGTGCTATGAGGATCAAGGAAGAACCGTCCCGGTGAGTCTTGAGGAGGACTCTGTGTATGAGAGGGAAGGGCAGGAACATGTACAGCAGGTGACTCGGCCATGAAAGGTGTCCATGATGGAGCCTGGGCTGTGGTTCAGGAAAGAAGAGAACTGGCACTTCCTGTTGCTCCATTTAATGAACAGGTCTATGTGGGGAGAGCCCCACCTCTGGAAATTTGAGTGAGTGATGTCCAGCCTAAGGGACCATTTGTGACCGTGAAATAAGTGGCTGAGGCAATCAGCTAGCTCATTTGTGCTCCCAGAAGGTGCGAAGCCTCTAGGTGTATCGAGTGGGTGATGCAAAAGTCCCACAGCTCGAGGGCTTCCTGGCGCTGGGGAGATGAGTGAGTACCATCCTGTTTGTTTATATAGAACATCACTGCAGTGTTCTCCGTCAGCACCGATACACATGTGCCCTGAAGGCGGGCCTGGAACACTTGGCATGCCAGACGAATCGCCCTCAGCTCCCTTATGTTAATGTGCAGCAATAGTTCTGTATGGGACTGTCGTAGGGCGATGACTCACCGGTGCAGCGCCTCCTGTCATTCATCCTGGGAATTAGCTCTTCTGGCCAGGGATGCCCTCTGCAGGCTGGTGTCTCGCCTGCCGCTGGCCCCCCGTGTCCCTCCCAGACCCTGGTGCCCTTCTACATTAGGGTTCTGCCCCCTGGCAGTACTCCCTCAGTCTGGGTCTCCCCTCCCCAGGAAATCCCCAACCCCCTATCCCTCCCTTGCCTCAGTGGCTACTGCCAGTCATTGTCTAGCCCCTGCTCCCTGGGTCAGACTGCAGTCTATGAACCACTCATCATCGGCAAGGGGGGTTGGACCAGCTGCCTCTGCCTATCTCTGGGCTGCCCCTCTGCAGCCCCAGTACTTTTTTAGTAGGCCTTCAACTAGGCCAGCAGCCTGGGGTTTTGCTAGTCTGGAGCTCCCCAGCTCCCTTTGCCCTTCCCCAGTACTGCTCCACCCTAGGTACCCTCCTCAGCTTCCCAGGCAGCCAGGTCCTTCCCTCTCTAGAGCCAGAGAGAGGGAGACTGTCTTTCCTTCTGGCCCACTACCCTCTTTTAAGGGCAGCTGGGCCCCAATTGCACTGGCTACAGCTGTGGCTGCTTTCCCAATCAACCCAGTTTTTCCACTGCTACAGCCCTCTTCCAGGGCCGTTTTAAGCCCTTCAGGGCTGGAGCATGGTAACCATCCCATTACAGGGACCATAGGCCTTGGGTTCTGATATCGCCCATGTGTACTCCCTAGCTGAGCGCCAAGGCATCTGTTACTAGCGATAGCATAGGTTGGGGTTTGGCAAAGGGGACTCCCACACAGACTACTTGTAGCTGCAGCCACCAGTGGAGAGAGTTGAGGGTAACTATCATGTCCAGTGGGTCCCCGCCCAGCCTGTGTGCCCATGCCACTCCTGGAGGGGCTGAAGGCATAACCTGGTGTGCAGGCCACCATATGCCCCAACAGTTTCATGCAATTTCTGGCTGTGGTTGTGGGGAATTGGGAGAGGTTTTCGATAATGTCTGTGAGTATTTGGAAGCACAGCTTGGGCAGGAATGCCCTGGCCTACGTGGAGTCCGAGAACTCCTAGGAATTCTATTCTCTGCAAGTCTGGATCTGGGCACATTCAATATGAGGCTCAGGCTGCAGAATGTGGCCCAGGCCATAGACACATTCTCTCTAGCTGTGCTTGTGACTCGGCCTTGATGAGCCAATTGTCCAGGTATGGGAACATTTGCACCTGACATTTGCGGAGGAAGACTGCCACGACCGCCATACTCTTCGTGAATACCCGGGGAGCTGCCAAGAGCCCAAATGGGAGCACCCTGATCTGGCCGCTGACCACAAAGCAAAGAAAACATCTGTGGGCCAGGATAATGGATATATGGAAGTGTGTGTCTTTCAAGTCGAAGGCTGCATACCAGTCCCCTGTATCTAGGGAAGGAATGATGGTGGCCAGAGAGATCATGAAAAACTAACGATGAAGTGAGCTGTAGCTCACGAAAGCTTATGCTCTAATAAATTTGTTAGTCTCTAAGGTGCCACAAGTACTCCTTTTCTTTTTGCAAATACAGACTAACACGGCTGCTACTCTGAAACCTGAAAAACTTCACTTTCCTTATGAATGTGTTGAGTTCTTGCAGATCCATGATAGGCCAGAGCCCACCCTTGGCCTTGGGGGATGAGAAAATAGCGGGAGTAGAACCCCTTGCTCCTGAACTCCTTGAGGAACTTCCTCTACTGCCCCTAGTCCAAGGAGCGATTGCACCTCCTGCAAAAGGAGTTGTTTGTTAGAAGGGTCCCTGAAGAGGGACAGGGAAGGGTGGTGGGAGGGCAGGAGGGAACAGAATTGGATAGAATATCCCACCTATACCGTGCTCAGGACCCAGCGATCTGATGTGATCTGGGACCAAGCATGATAGAAGTGAGAGAGTCGATTCACAAAGCGGGGTAAGGATCAGAGTTTGATACTGATGCTCCGTTCTTGGGTGCATCTTCAAAAGTTTGGCTTTGGGCCCAGGGGCTATTTGGCCGAACACTGGCCTTGGCCTGAGGAGGACTGTGGAGGGTGCCTCTGATTATTTCTTCCCTGTCTCCTGGACAAGTCTTGCCTGGGAGGCCCAGAATAGAAACTGAATGGGGGCTGAGGCTTAAAAGGCTTTGTTGGGGGTGCAGGGGTGTGGATCCCCAAAGATTTCAAAGTCACCCTCAAGTCCTTAAGGCAGTGCAGACGAGAGTTTGTATTTTGGGTGAACAGGCCTGCATGGTCAAAGGGGAGGTCCTGAATCATGTTCTGGACCTCAGGTGGTATCCTCGACACCTGCAGCCATGCACTGCGCCTCATTGTAATGGTGGTAGTCCGAGCCACCGAGTCTGCTGTGTCTAACGCAGCCTAGAGGGAGGTTCTTGAGACCACCCTGCCCTCCTCATGGAGTGTGTTGAACTCCTTGCTTGAGTCAGCTGGGAGCAACTCCTGGAATTTTGCCAACAAGCTCCAAGAATTGAAAGCATAGCGGATGAGTACCACTTGCTGGTTGGCAACTCGAAGCTGGAGGGCTCTGGTCAAGTAGACCTTTCACCGAAGAGGTCCAGCTTCTTCGTGTCCTGCAACTTAGACACGGGACCTGGCTGCCCTTGTCACTCCTTATGATTCGCTGCATCGACCACCAGAGTCTCCAGTTGGGGGTGGGTGAAAAAGTGTCGTTACCCTTTCTGTGGCACAAAATAGCGTCTCTCCACCCCTTTAGCGGTGGGTGATGTTGAAGCCAGAGTCTGCCAGAGCACCTTAGTGATGTTCTGGATCGTTCTTATGAGGGGCAAGGCCACCCTAGATGGACCCTCCGGGGTGGGATGTCAACCATCGGATCCGACTCCTTTGTGACCTCCTCTGCCTGGAGATTCAGGTTTAGGGCCACCCTCCTAAGAAGGTCCTGGTGTCCATCGCTGGAAGGGTGGTGATGGTGCCCACCACTGACTTATCTGGCAAGGAGGAGGTGGCCCGTGGGATAGAGTCTTCCTGCCCTTCTGGCTCTCTGTAGGTACCTCGGAGCCCCCGTGACTGGATGTGGCTCCAGTATAACTGATGGCGCTGGTTTGGGCTCTGTGCCCGAGTGCGACAGCCCAGAGTCTGTCTCG
This sequence comes from Dermochelys coriacea, assembly GCF_009764565.3. NCBI lineage: Eukaryota > Metazoa > Chordata > Testudines > Dermochelyidae > Dermochelys > Dermochelys coriacea. The sequence goes on along the minus strand of NC_050070.1, from coordinate 182,932,168 downwards.
TGTGGGGTCCTCAGGAGCCCTGGGGGTGTGGCAAGCCAGTGACATTGTTGAAGAGTGGGCACGGGGTGCAGTTGCCACCGATGCTGGCCTGGAGCCCTTGACCCTGAGCCTGATGGTAGGCCCAAGGAGTCCAAAAGGGCCATTGTACTGGGCTCTGCCACTGGGGCAGCCAGGAGACTGCTGGTGCCGATGAGTCCACTGGTCTGAGGTGCCGGAAGCAGTGCTGGGAGCAGGAGAGGTACTGGCTGCATCGAGAGACAGAAGACTCAGCGTCTGACTTGGAAAAGTAGTCTGTGTCTGACCACTGGGGGAAAGCGGGTAGGGGAGCCACACAGTGCCCAGGAATGGTACCGAGGTGATGGTGAGCATCATTGTAACATCATGGGCTTGATGCGATGATGAACTGGGGCGGTGCTGCCATTGGTGCTGAGAAGGGTGCTGGAGCCATATGCGGCACTGGGACAGATGCTACAGCGCTGACGTTGTCAGTGCCACTGACAGTGCCTGAGCTTGTGATGCTGGAGCTTGCACCTGCAGGGCCGGGGACTGCAGCGTCATGGCAATGAGGTTCCGTGCTGCCTTGTAGGTATCTGGCATGGAGTGGAGGTCAAGCTCTTCCTCCATATCCTTCTGAGTTGGGGAGTCCACCAGCACTAGACTCGACAGGCCTCCGGTTGGGGCTGGAGTCAACAGTGCCGGGTCTTGAGGTCCAGACCCTGGGTGACCCACCAGAGGATGCACCCTGCTGGACTCCCCTCGTGGCTTCTTGACAGGGGAATGACCCCTGTCCACCTTATTTTTCTTATGTGGCACTGGGGACTGTGAGCAGTGCTACCTGGTAGCAATGTCTTTACGAGCCAGGAAGTGATGCTGGTGCTCTTTGGAGGAATCCTTTCTCAGTGTCAAGACATCCCACACCAAGGCCGGGGCAGTGCACACTGATGATGCCGGTGCTGTTCCTGGTGCTGGCTGGGGGTAGAGGACTGACTCCTTTAGGAGGAGGTTTAAATGATAGTGCTGCTCTCTCTTAGTCCTGGGTCTAAAGCTCCTGCAAATTGGGCACTTGTCTGTCTGATCCGATGAAGTGAGCTGTAGCTCACGAAAGCTTATGCTCTAATAAATTTGTTAGTCTCTAAGGTGCCACAAGTACTCCTTTTCTTTTTGTCTGTCTGATGACCTTCTCCTAAGCACTTGAGACAAGCAGCGTGTGGATAACCTCTGGGCATAGGTTTCGCATACCTCTCGCATGCCTTAAATTCCTGCAACCAAGGTATGCTTCAGTGCCTGGGGAAACCCCACCCCCAAAGCAAGCACAACTACTACAACCTACTATATAACTAACTAATAACTATTTACAACTAAGAAAAGGGAACCACTAGGTAGGCACTTGCGAATGCAAGAGACTGAGCTGCTCCAACGACCGTCACTGGCGGTAAGAAGGAACTGAGCAGGTGGTGGGTCGGCAGGGACATGTATACACTGCCATGAAGGCGCCACAGGGGTCTCCACAGCTGACTCAACGTGTACCGCTAGGGGAAAAACCTTCCGACATGTGCATGCAACACCCCCCCCCCCCCTTGGAATGCACATGAGCAATCGCTCGAAGAAGAACATGCTAGTTCTCTGGAAGTCAATCGCATAATGATTGGCCCCTTTTCTCTTTCACCCTAATGGAATATTTTTTGTTTCTAGTGCATTCATTCTGGACATTTGCTGCAAACCCAATTCCTAACCTGATCTAGGAATAAAGCCACATTCACAGTGATGAAGAAACTTGTTAACAGTGTGACATGTTTCAAGAGTAGCAGGCTCTAAATAGATTTCAGAGTAGCAGCCGTGTTAGTCTGTATTCGCAAAAAGAAAAGGAGTACTTGTGGCACCTTAGAGACTAAAATTTATTTGAGCATAAGCTTTCGTGAGCTACAGCTCACTTCATCGGATGCATTATGTTCACGAAAGCTTATGCTCAAATAAATTTGTTAGTCTCTAAAGTGCCACAAGCACTCCTTTCCTTTAGGCTTTAAGTACTATACCCTAGCCTACTTAGACAAAATGCCAGCCGTTGCAATAGATATTTAATGGCTATGACATTCAGTTTATATTTACTTAACTACTAAAGGGAGTTGGTTGCACAGATTATATTTAAAATATTGGATTGCACCAAGTGCTTTTTTCCTCATTCTTTACTACTGAACAGTGGTAGCTAGGAACTATTTAAAATAGCTTAAGTCTGCTGTGTCTTACTACCTATCAGAGGATTTAAAAAATAACCATACTTATAATAATTGTCTTCCTTGAAAAGGAAATATAATTTGGCTCTCCTTTTCCTCCTCTTTAATTTCAAAAAGGATAATTGCTCCGAGGCATAGATATCTTAAGTAAACCACTGGATTAGAAACAAAGGTCACTGAGCCTGTATCATTCATAATGAGTTTTGTAGGAGCAATTGAGGCCATCCACATTTTTAGTAGTTATACGCACTGTACCATTTATGAAGAATTAAAAAAAAAATAGAAAAATTTGCACTGTTTCCTTGGGGATAAGCCCATGTAACTATGGGATATATATGCGTATTATGCAGAAGTATCTGTATATAGATATAGATCAGGGTAGGCAAACTTTTTTACCCAAGGGCCACATCGGGAAATAGAAATTGTATGGTGGGCCATGAATGCTCACAAAATTGGGGTTGTGGTGCAGAAGAGGGTGAGGGCTCTGGTTGGGGGTGCAGGCTCAGGGGTGGAGCTGGGGATGAGGACTTGGGGGTGTAGGAGGGTGCTCTGGCTGGGAGGGGTGTGGGAAGGAGTTTGGAGGGAAGGAGGAGGATCAGGGCTGGGGCAGGGGTGCAGAAAGCAGTGCAGGTTTCAGCTGGGAGTGCGGGCTCTGGGGTGAGGCTGGGGATGAGAAGTTTGGGGTGCAGGAGGGTGCTCTGGGCTGGGATCAAGGGGTTTGGAGAGCAGAAGGGGGATCAGGCCTGGGGCAGGGGGCTGGGGCATGGAGAGAGGCTCAGGGGTGCAGGCTCTGAGCAGCGCTTACCTCAATTGGCTTCCGGAAGCAGTGGCATGTCCCTTCTCCAGCTCCTACACGGACGGGCAGCCAGGTGGCTCTGCACACTGCCCCATCTGCAGGCCACCATCCCGGCAACTCCCAGTGGAATGCCGAAGCGGGCCATTGGAGCACGTAGGAGCTGGAGCAGGGCTTGCAGCTCAGCCTCATTGTTGCCACTAATGTGCTCAGAGCAGTAGACCGTGCCTTTCAACTGAGTATCTACAAATACTTCCAACACAGAACCTAAGGCAAAAGCTAAAGTTTTCTGGGTCAAAACAATAAGGATTAGAGAGGATGTGTATTAAATTGTCTGTACATAAATGCAAGGAACATGACAATCCAGAAAGAAAAATTAGAAGTAGTGGTGATCATGATCTAGATGCCATTAAGTGTAACCTAGCCCAAAGATTCTCATCACTGGACCATTAATATAGATAGGTCCCATAGTAGGAGGGATAGGAAAGGCAGAAGAAGTGAAAGAGTGGTGATATGTTCAAAGTATTTGCAGTGCCAGAGTGAGTTAAAATTGACAATAAAGAATATGACAATGACATTCTACGGGCTATGACACAAAGGGAAAAACCAACAGCAACTGCTGCTATATGGCCCATAGAGGAGGATGAGGATCTCAGGAGATATAAAAGATATAAGGACCATCTCTTGAAACCACAAGATGTCATACACACAGGGCATATCAACTACCCAAATATCGAGTGGGTTACACATTCTCTGTAAACTAAAGTTTAGGCCAGTCTGCAAACTGTGGAGGTCCAATTTTACTCACATTGGTATAAATTGAGGCAGCTCCCTTGAATTTATACCAGCCTAGGACCTTGATGAAAATGTCCATTGATTTCAGCTGGATCAGGATCAGCCATTGCATTAGAAACTTTAAAATTGTAACTGAGAGAAAGGAATGTGTCTGAACTCTAGAAAGAATCTAAAAGATAAAGATTCCATAAATAAAAATTTCATTTTAAAATATGCATATAGCAAAAAAAAATAATTAAAAACAAAAGAAAATACGAAACCACCTTTTTAAATAAAAAGTTAAATGTCATCACATTTTCACAGCTACTTATATCTGCCAATTTACAGGGGTTATTCAAGAGTCAAGTAATTTGGCATTCATGTAGAAAAGATCAAGGAAAATAATGAGCAACAGAAAGATGCAAACATCCTTAATTTTCAGAGTAGCAGCCGTGTTAGTCTGTATTCGCAAAAAGAAAAGGAGTACTTGTGGCACCTTAGAGACTAACAAATTTATTAGAGCATAAGCTTTCGTGAGCACACAGGTCACCAGGATCTCTCTGCAAGGACTGTCCATTTAACAAACAACTTGTTAAAGACCAAATAATGATGGGCAACTTCACCAAGAAGCATCCCTAATTTGGTGGATGACTTTACCAAAAGAACAATTAAGAATAGTTGAACACTAGCTGCCCAAGAGGAAGCATTCAATTACTGAGATCAGGACATGCACATTTCCAGTGTAACTACAGCCATAAACACATTGGAATAAGTCAAGTGGGACCAGGTCAAGTGTAGGCCAAGAGAGTTAAAAGTTCATTGGAACACCTGCTCATGAAGCTTTCAAAAGCCGTCATTTAAGTGCTTCATTTACAGTCATATTATCCAGAAGTTGGTTGATGTAAATATTAATATTCTATGTCTCTTGCAGTCTTCACATACAATACCATAAATCAAGCACATTACATAAATAAAAATCCACATGGCCAACCTACCCTGCAGACTCTTCAAAAAAGTAAGAAAAATGAAACAGTATGTACCTTATATTATTTATTTTGCATATGAACAAGGGGTAGATTTTGCCCCTTCCTCCCTAGATGTGGAGGTCCACCTGGTGGCATAATTGTAGTGATTCTCCTCTGCACGTGGGAAAGGATTTGAGGAGATATGTAGGGCTGCATCACCCATGCACAGCATGGAATTTAGCTCCATGGAAGCTTTTTGCATGCCAGCATGGAGGGGGAAGATTTGGGCAGAATAAGGACAGGCTGAGTTCAGAAAAATCCCAGAGTTATGTGGAACCAGGAGCATGAGCGGGGAGGGGGGGGCAAGCAGAGGTATGTGCCCCCCCCCCAATAACCAGCAGAAGCACAGAGCTCCTCTGGTCACAGAGCTCCTCTGGCTCTGGGACTATGGTGGGTTACAGAGCTCATCTGGCTCCAGGGCTGCAGCAGGGGCACAGAACATACCCCTCCAAAAGTCTCAGATTTTTATTCCTGTGCATATCCGAGTGGAACCTCTTTCATTGAAGAGGGGCACCACAGAGTTGTGGGTGCTACTAGCACATCAGTGATAATTCTGCTGATCTTGCCTAATGTCCTTCAGGTGAATCCCCAAGAAGACCACACAACATTAATCCAATCTGGAGCTGCCAAAGGCAGAGGAGTCCTCACCTGGAAGAAAAGGCCAGGCAACTACTGAAAAAAAAAAATCACATTTGGCCATTGCTGCTATGAGAACATCTACAAGCAGCCAAAGGCCCATCAAAAACCCCGGAGTAGTGAAGCTGAATAAACTCCTTCACTCTACAGGGCAAGTAATACCTATCTCATGTTCTATTAATAAATGACATAAAATAATAACTATGCAGCTACCATATTTACTGAAATTCTATTGTCTAAACGGAATGAAAATCATTTTGCAAGTTGAACGTTACAGATGTGAGCCACAATTTATAAACAAACTATGTACAATAATAATTACTTCCAGTAAATTATGCTGCATTAAAAAAAATATAGATGACAAACTCCACCTACCAGTTGTTTAAAGAAATACCTCTCCCAGGTCTGCATGATGTGTTAGCCAAGATTATCTATTCCCCCCCAAAATTATACTCTGTTTTTGACTTTTGCAATAATGGCATTTTCACACTGAATGGCATGTTCCCATGTGATAATGAGATTTGAGCAAAAGTAGGGTCTTTCTGGTTCCATTAAATTGCACATGAAATGAGATCTTCATTTTGGGTGCTTTTGCACCTTTGAAACTTTTTGTGAAGCTTGGAATTTTAAATGGAACACAGATATAGTGGCCATTTAAATTCTTCTTTAGAGACGCGTTGTAGCAAAGGTCTGTATCACAGTGCCACCACTTCTGGGTTCAAATACTGTTGCTGAGAGCTGTGCAGAGAGGTTGTTATATATGTGCTTTTTTGTGTCTGTCCACATTTGAAAATTTGTATTAGTGCAAAGCTACTTCTTATTCTTACTGAATGGGGAAAAATTCTGCGTGGAGATGGCTCTTGAATTCCAAGGGTCATTGTGATGGGGTTGGGACTCACCACTGCAGCGCTTCCCGCTGGCACGCCTGGGAATTATCTCAGTCCATATGGAGCGCCCTCCATTGGTGGTGTCCAGTCTGTCTTTCGCCCTCTGTTGGCGTCGCTCCTCGCTCGGTGGCGTCCTCTTCAGGATACTGCCCTCCGGCAGTGCCCCCAAGTCCACACTCGCCCCCTTCTGGGGGGTGGGAGGGGGTTAACAGCAGTCTTTCCAGTTCGCTCCTGCCACAGTGGCCAACCACAACCCCTCGAGTCTAGCCCCTCTGTTCAAGGGCTGGTTGCAGTCTGTCACAGCCACCCTTCCACGGCCAGGTATTGTACAAGGAGGAAGGGGGGTACCCAAGCCCACCCACTACTCTGGGTCCTGACCAAGGGACCCTCTATTGGAAGCCTCCCTGCCCTCCTTCTCTCCCCTTGTCTAACTGTCCCTGGACCACTTCCCTTCTGGCGCTTTGCACCCTCTAGACCCTTTCTATCAGGGCCTGCAGTCTGGCAGGTATTGGCCTGGCCTGGCCCGGCCCGGCCCGGCCCGGCCCGGCCCGTCTCGTCTCGTCTCGTCTCCTCCTTAGCAGACAGAGCTTCCCCCATGACAGACTGCCTGCTCCCTTCCTGGGCAGCCTTTATATAGGGCCTAGCCTAGCCCTGGTTGGCTGGCTGTAATACTGGCCCTGATTGGCTCCCAGTAGGCCTTTTCCTGATTGGCTGCCCTGCTGCACAGCCGCTCCGGCCTACTCTAGCCCAATCTGGCCTGGGGGTGGGGCACTGCCCCACCACAGTCATATATGGATTCAGCTCTGAATTTTCTCCACGTTTGTTGGTGAACTGATCTGGAGGGTTTGGTTCAGACCCTTCTCTGATTTGGAGTTCTGGATAAGAATCCCAAATGATGATCTCTTCCCACGTCAGCCCCCCACCTGCTAATTAACACCCACTGCCATGAATGTGGAAAATTTTACTGGAAAGCAAAATAGATTCAGAATGCCCCAAGGTCTTCTGAATAATTTTACAAAGAGGATTATATTTTTTTAAAAAAGCTGTGTTGGAGCAAACTTCATTGTTCAGACATTGAAAAATACCTCATGACTGTACAGTATTATTTACCTTCAATCATACTAATTCCTTACTGAGATATAGACAGTCCCTAGATAGCAAGTTCTTTTTTTGAATAATTATTAGCAGCAATCTTCTCACATTCTCTACACAGAGTTGTTTTTCCATTTGTCTAATCTCACAGTCCCCTCAAAAAGAAAATAGCTGATAAAGAATTTTTCTGTGTTTCCTTTTGATTTCCATCTTGCAATTCTTTAATAATGCTAGATAATTCAGTAATTATACCTTGCATCTTTATCAAAATGCTTTATGGCATGACCAAAAAATAAAGCAGAGGCAAAACTAATTTGTTCATGTTGATCTTAGCATATGAACTTTAAAGGCTTTATGTCATACAAGATATCTCTACTCTCAAAATAATGCTGGTAATGTCATTTCATCATAGACTTTTCCATTTATTCTCTGTCTTCTTTATTAGACTTTAAGTTGTTAACAAGTAACTTTCTGGTATTTTCACCACTGGAAATGAGGCCACAGGGATTTTTCATATTTATATCTGCTGCTTCTGTTTTATTAACTCTTCTGTGACATTCGTATTCTCCAGTTTCCCCAATGCCTTTTCTTTTATATCTACTTTTCTAATTGTTCCTTATCTCTCTGTGTAACTGAGAGAGAAAACGTCCTATACACTATGGACTTGATTCTCCATTCCCTTATATTTTGTTCAGTCATTTATATCAGTACAAAGTGAATGTAAGGTGCTACCTTTTTAACTTAGTAGCCACTTTCTAGGGTGGTTAATGATTTCAGAGTATGAAAGGAAATGGAGAATCAAGTCGAATACACTGACTGCTCACATGATTTCAACTTTTAGCAGGCAACACTAAGGTCAACAAACCATAGAAATATATGAACATGAACTAGGCTAAAGAGGAGTAGTTCTGTGTGATTTCTTGGGAGTGGACTGTCATAGAGGGACTTTCTGAAAAAGCACCACCTCACAGATCTGTAGGGACAGACATGGATAATTTTGAGTTGGTAAATGTATTTCCCTCCACAACATCCAAAGACAAGCAGAGAGGGCAGTTGGGGTTATCAAACAGGGAGAAAAAAACAGTGGTCAGTCACCAGTAATTGGGGTGGGATGTGGACAAACAGAGGAATCCCTGACAATAAGATGCTCAATGTACTGTATTTTGGGTAAGAAAGTGACTAGGTAGCCAGCTATGAGCTTTGAAGTATTGTGAGAGCACCATACTTTGGTACCCAAGATCTTTGTAAGGGCTCTTTGTAAGCCAGTTTGGAGCCCTATCCAGTAGTTTGTGGTGCCTGTTAAAGCAGGAGCTGCAGACATCGTCTGTGACATTGACATTTTAAGTCAAGCACCTAGACATCAAAATTGATGTTCCCCTTCTGTGTAAAAACCTGTTCTTCCCTCTTCCAAGGGCTGTGACTTTCTCCTCTCACCACATTGGTAGCAGAACTGCTCCCCTTAAACATTAACAGTCTAATTCAAATGGTTTGTTTGGTTAAACAGCAGACCGTTTTAAGAAGATGAGGGGAGACAAAGCAAAAGAAAATCATTTACTTTTCCTTTCCTTTGAATACAGCTGAAGCACACTGTGCTACTGTGGGTCATGGAAAATAAATTACAAAGGTTAAAGGCTGCTTACAGTAACCTCATATTAGAGTCCACAGCTGCCGTTTTCACCTTGTGTTCTCTCTCAGCTTATAGATGGCTTCCTGAGAGCAGCAGCATCCTCTGATCTCCCAAAAGAGTCTCTGGTCTCTGGGCAGGAGTTCCCATATATGATCATCCGTTTATTCTTTTCCCAGTGTCCTGTTGTGTTCATCTCTACATTTATTATGTCCAACCCACTTTTTAGAGGCATGTGGGAATATGTTTGTTTTTAACTAGCTCATCCCTTGGGAAGCTGTCCTGTAATTTATCCTGATAAATTGTCTGAAACTGTTTAACTGAAGTCAATTTCAGGAGTGAAAATATTCCTGACTTTAGGAATAACATAAAAATGGTTACTCACTTTCTCGTAACTGTTGTTCTTCAAGATGCGTTTTTCATGTTCATTCCAAGCAGGTGTACGCGCGCCGTGTGCATGCCAGCCGGAAGATTTATCACCTAGCAGCATTCTTAGGATCGGCCTGAGCGCCCCCTGGAGTGGCGCCTTCACAGCACCCAATATCGGGTCCCACTGACCTCCTCCCCCCTCAGTTCCTTCTTGCCGATTATCCCGACAGAGGGATAGGAGGGTGGGTATTGGAATGGACATGAACAACACATCTCGAAGAACAACAGTTACAAGAAAGTGAATAACCATTTTTTCTTCTTCGAGTGATTGTTCATGTCCATTCCAAGCAGCTGATTCAAAAGCTAGAACTCAGGACGTGGGATCAGAGTTATCCAAAGAAAAGAGCACGGCTTGCCTAAAAGCCACATCATCCCTGGACTGTTGTGTAATTGCATAGTGCAACATAAATGTATGTATCGAGGACCATCTGGCTGCCCTGCAAATTTCCTGAATAGGGACTTGTGCCAGGAAAGCCACAGAGGAGGCCTGGGCTCTGGTAGAGTGAGCAATTATCTGCGGAGCGGGCTCCTTTGCCAGGGTATATCACTTCCTAATGCAGGACGTTATCCATGACAATATACCAGGAGGCCCTTCATTCTGTCCACCATGGCTACAAAGAGTTGGACGGACTTCCAGAATGACTTAGTTCTCTCTATGTAGAAGGCTAAGGCCCTATGCACGTCCAGTGAGTGCAGTCTGCGCTCCCTATCGGAGGAGTGTGGCTTGGGATAAAACACTGGGAGGAAGATGTCCTGGGTCATGTGAAAATGACCTTTGGGAGAGAAGCTGGATGAGGCCTGAGCTGGACCTTATCCTTACGAAAAACTGTGTAATGGGGCTCAGACGTGAAGGCCCTGAGCTCCAAAACCTGTCGAGCCGAGGTAATTGCCATGAGGAACGTGACCTTAAATGAGAGATATAACAGAGAGCAGGTGGCCAGAGGTTCAAATGGCGGGCCTGTAAGCCTGGAGAGGACTAAATTGAGGTCCCAGGCAGGGACAGGCTGACACCTGTGTGGGAAGAGCCTGTCCAAACAGTTGAGAAAACGAATGACCGTAGGGTTTGCAAAGACCAAGAGACCATCTGAGCCTGGAGGGAAGGTGGAGATAGCAGCCAAGTGGACCTTTATTGATGACCGGGACAAGTCTTGATGCTTTAGGTGAAGGAGGTAGTCCAGTATAAATGGTATGGAGGTGAGGAGCGGTGACTGACTACGTTGCTCCACCCAGATGGAAAACCTTTTCCACTTGGCCAGGTAAGTAGCCCTGGTGGAGGGCTTTCTACTACCCAGGAGGACTTGTCTGACCTGGTCCAAACAAGACAGCTCTGTGGCACTTAGCCATGGAGCATCCAGGCTGTAAGGTGGAGCAACTCCAGATTCGGGTGCCAGAGTCGGCCCTGGTCCTGCGTGATCAGGTCGGGGACCAGCGGTAAGGTGAGTGGGGCCTCTATGGACATTTCCAGGAAGTGAGGTGAACCAGTGCTGACACGGCCACGTCAGCGCTATTAGTATGACTCAGCCCCAGTCCCTGCGGATCTTGAGGAGTACGCTGTGGACTAGAGAGAAAGGTGGGAAAGCATATAGCAGGCAGCCCTCCCAGGAGAGAAGGAAGGCGTCCCTGATGCACCCCAAGCTGTGGCTCCTGAGGGAACAAAATATCTGAAATTTCCTGTTGCCCCGAGTGATTAACAGGCCTATCTGGGGAGAGCCCCAGAATCAGAAGACTGAGCTCACCACATCTGGCTGAAGGGACCACTCGTGGCCATTGAAGGTCCAGCTGAGGCTGTCTGCCGGCGTGTTTCGCACCCCTGCAGGTGGATCGAGTGCTCTATGCAGAAGTCCCACAGTGTAAGGGCTTCTCGGCACAGGGGAGAGAAGAGTGCACCCCCCGTTTGTTGATATAAAACATTGCCGAGGTGTTGTCCAGGCGGATTGAAACACATCTGCCCATTATGTGTGTTTTGAAAGTGTAGCATGCCAGACACATTGCCCTCAGCTCTTTGACATTGATGTGAAGAGCGAGGTCCACTGGAGACCAGAGGCCTTGGGTCTTGAGGTCCCCCAGATGAGCCCCCCAATCTAGATCCGAGGCGTCTGACACCAAGGTGAGCGAGGGCTGAGGGCTGGCAAAAGGAGGATTCCAGGATGTCTATGACAGGTTCTAAATGCTCTTCCACCTCCTCTGCCTGAATCCCCAGGCTTTGGGTGGCCCGCCTCAAAAGCTGTTGAAGAACTCAGTTGTCCTCCAAAGCTCGGGCCATCGAAGTCCTCACAACTCATTGGGTGAGGATGAGGAAGAGAGAACAGGAGGTGGGCCCAGTTGACTGCTTTTGCCCCCCTCCCCCGGGTCCCTCAGCACACGTTACTTGGGCTGTGGAGCTGGTACCAATGAAGAACTCTGCACCACAGCTAGTGTAGGGGCAGATAAATCTGGTGGGACCAAGATTGTTGGGGTCAGTAGGGACGGAGCTGAGGCTTCCACCAGTGCCGTCACCTGGAGAGCTGGTGCTGGAGCTGGCTGAGGTATTGGTGCCGAAACCACGTGAGTTGGCGGGGCCAGTCTGCCCGAGGGCACCGCCATCATGGGCGGTACTGGCGCTGACTGTGGCATGAACAACGCCGAGGACACCGACACCATTCTGGAGCGCGGACCGTTGACTTGACCCTAACTATGATGGTATGCCCAGGGTGTCCAGAAGGGCCACTGAGCAGGTAGTTGCCACTGTTGCTGCCATGGTGCCTGGTATGGTTGGTGACTGTACCAGGACCTGGAGCTTCTGCTCCGCGATCTGCTAGATCGAGCTGAGTCCACCTCTGACTCCGAGGTCTCCGAATAAGACCACGGAGGAGCAGTCCTCTGGGTTGCCAACGAACGATGACTCGATTCCAGGGAGCAGTGCGCTTCCTGTGTCTGTGCAGGCAGTGCCAGAGATGGAGGCTGATGGGCCATCGTGATTGGCTTACCCCTGGAGTGGAACAGGGGATGTGCGGTCGCCGGAGATTTGTCCCTCCTTTCGTGGGAGGATGGCACCGGGAGGCGTATCAGATTCGTTGCTGCCTCGAACACCTCTGGTGTCGATGGTGGTTGTATGTCCACCAGATGGTCTGGAGACTGAGGAGGGTTCAGACTCGACTGGACCCTGGCCGGGGCAGGAGTCAACGAAACCCTGGGCGGAAGCAAGGCGGAGGCGGTCTGTCCCAAGCCACTCGTGGATGGCGCTGGCCCCTTAAGTTTCAAGGGGGGTGATTGGTCCCTCACCGGCCTCTTCTTCTTTACTGGCACTGGAGATGGAGAACGGTGCCGAACTGAGGCCCATGCCCTATGGCCTGAGTAGTGGTAATGCCGGTGGGCTTTAGAGTCCTTAGCCAGGCCCGTTTCGCTCACTGTTGGCACTGGAGCACTGCGGACCGAAGAGGATGTGCTCAGTGCCAGGTCGTTGGGTCCCGGATCGGATTGATGTCTCAGAGAAACCTCCATGAGCAGGAGTTTTAGTCTCTGCTCTCTGTCCTTAAGGGTTCATGGGCAGACACCCTTGCAAATGCGACACTTGTCCTTTTGCTGAGTCTCACCAAGGCACCACAGGCAAGACGGCAAGGATCACTTTTGGGCATAAACTTTCCACAGGACTCACAGAGTTTAAACCCTGGAGACCAGGGAATACTCCCGAAGAGGAAACGAAATATCTAACAAACCACTACTAACTATATGAAAAAGTATAACTATAGAGAATAACTATTGAACTATGTACAGTAAGAAGAAAAACACTGCTAAGGCACTTGCTGTAAGAGCGACCAAAGTTCCAGCTAGCCATCACGGGCGGTAAGAAGGAACTGAGGGGGTGGGGGGTCGGCGGGGTCTAATATTTGGAGCCGTGATGGCGCCATTCCAGACGGCGCCCAGGCCAACCCTACGGACGCTGTTAGGGGAAAAATCTTCCGGCTGGCATGCACGCGGCACGCACACACCTGCTTGGAATGGACACGAACCATCACTCGAAGAAGAACTTACTTTTAGCATCTTCCAAAGATGTAGAGTCACTAAAGAGATAGGTAGGTACCAATTATAAGTTTGAACACATCTATTAATGTTAACTAGACCCCATAAAGCAGACTTTTGCAATTAAAAATACTGGACCAAATTCCAGCCTTATATCTGAATTTATCTCTTCAATCACTAGAAGACTTTTGGCCCTATAAACAAACTTTGCAGCCTGTGGTATCAAATATTACCTCTCACAAATCAGACCATTCAATGGTGGAATTCTACCCATTTTCACCAAACTAGCACTGATATATCAAAAGAGAAGGTAACACCTCTCAAAATAGCTAATTCAGAAATAAAGATTAAAATAATTTCACATTAATTTAGGAATGTCAGCCTCTTTAGATGGGTAAAATGGCTACAGCTTTCAGTTAACATCAACATGACAGAACACAATGGAGTGGAAATTGCTTATCCAAAATGTGCGGGAGGTTGCAGCATTTTGTGATAGTTGATAATATTTATATAGAGTGTAATGTCATGGCTTTTAATGGCACTGCTCCAGGAATGAATATGACCTGAGTTCTCTATGTGGTTGAACTATTCTTTTTCCAAGTTAGATTTCTGGTGGTCGTGAAACCCCTTATATCAGATATATTTCTCCTGCCCGCTCCTTATTCATGTCTAATACTATCCCCACAAAGTGTTACCTACTTCTTCCTCCTCTTCTTTTTTCTTTTAATTTCTCCATTTACCAAATTACTAGCCAAGGGCAACATTATGAAAGATAAGCGACTAATGATCAATTTTTAAAAGATTACTGGTCTTAAATCCTTGAGACAGGACACAGTGGTGTGCAAAGCATGCAATTTTATCCATGGGACATCCATTTTCTATCATTAAAGTACACTGTATAAAAGTAACAAGTATACTGTTAAGAGCAGTTATTTTGTCAAGCACAATTCTCAAGGAATTTTAAAAAGAGTGCAAAGTGCAAACCACATGTCATAAAACTATGTAGTTACCCCCTCCCCCCACCCTCCAAAAAACCCCTTTAGTATAGTGTTTAAAGAGTTTTGTACACAGGATGTCTGAATGCATGCAAGCACTAACATTCTAATGATCAGCAAACTTCATTGATAGGACTGGCTACAAAATTGTAGAACAAACAAGAGCTACAGCAAATTAGCTGAGGACTTTAAAATAGACTAAATGTATATTGTGCCTGGGGAATCCATTTGAATGGCTTCTTGGTGGAAAAGAGGGCAATGTCAGCAACTGTGGCAGCATGTCGTAAATATAATAATGGCTCCATGCCATGCTATAGTTTACAAATCATGCAGTGGACTATTTAGGCCAGGGGAGGGCAAATTACAACCTGCGCACCAGATGTGGCCAGCCAGCCATTTTAATCTGGCACTAGAGCTCCTGCTGGGGAGTGGGGTCTTGGGCTTGCCCCGCTCCAGCGCTCCAGCTGGGGAGCAGAGTCAGGGGCCACTCCCGGAAGCTCCTGGAAGCAGTGGCATGTCCCCACTCCGGCTCCTATGTGTAGGAGCAGCCGGGGGCTCCTCTCTGCATGCTGTTCCCACCCCAAGCACCGCACGCTCCCATTGGCCAGGAACCACAGCCAATGGGAGCTGCAGGGGTAGCAGCTGTGGATGGAGCAGCAGAGCTGCCTGGCCATGTCTCCGCGTAGGAGTCAGAGAAGAGACATGCTGCTGCTTTCTAGAGTCTTGAGGTAAGCGCCACCTGGAGCCTGGACCCCTGAGCATCCTCTCGCATCCCAACGCCCTGCCCCAGCGCCAATCCCCCTCCTGCCCTCTGAACCTCTCAGGCCCAGCCCAGAGCACCTTCCTACACTCCAAAGTTCTCATCTGCAGACCAACCCCAGAGCCCACACCCCCCTGCACCTCACTCCCCTGCCCAGAGCTCCCTCCCACATCCCAACCCCAATTTTGTGAGCATTCATGGCCCATCATACAATTTCTCTTCTCAGATGTGGCCTTCAACCCAAAAAGTTTGCCCATCCTTGATTTAGGCACAAGCTCAGATCTCTCACCACCTACACACTGGAGACGAGGTGTGTTAGGATATGGTGGTTTTGGTCTCCTTGGATAGAGTGCAGACTGTAAGTATATGGTGTACCTATGATCATATATAAACATGGCTACTTTTCTAGAGTCCCTATTTACTCCCATTGAAGCTAGGGAGTTTTGTGACTGATTTCAATGAGAGCAGAATTTGGCCAATAAGAAAAAGACAAAGTTTCAGAAAGTGAAGAGGGACTTAGGAAATATATTTTTAAAAGTTAAAAATGGACATCCCTGAAGGAAGAAACCAAGGAAATACAATAGAAACTCAGCGTTATGAACACCAGAGTTACAAACTAACCAGTCAACCACACAACTCATTTGCAATCAGGCAACAGCAGAGACCAAAGGGGAAAAAAAAGCAAATACCAGTACCGTACTGTGTGAAATGTAAACTACTAAAAAATAAAGGGAAAGCAGCATTTTTCTTCAGCATAGTAAAGTTTCAAAGTTGCATTAAGTAAATGTTCAGTTGTAAACTTTTAAAAGAACAACCATAATGTTTTGTTCTGTGTTACAAACATTTCAGAGTTACGATCTTCATTCCAGAGGTGTTCATAACTCTGAAGTTCTACTGTATAATACCACTGGGATCTCAAATCAGAACTTCTTTCTATATCAGAGTGATGGGAAATTAGATTTAAATCTCTGGAATTAAATTCAGTTTTCTGATGTTTGTTCTGAGTCATCTCAGAATATGGACAGAGGCTAGTTTGGGACATTTATTGTGATTTAGAGTAGGCTGAAATCTCACAACAAAAACAATTCTTTCAGGATTAAGGACTAAAACGGTGGAAATATCATAGCAGCAGCAGGAGCTAATCTCATGAAATTTCTACTTTTCAAGATGGCAGCAATCTCACAGGCTCAGATGGGTTTTGCAAGATTTCTAGCATTTGGAGTCAAAATCTCAAAAGACTTTGGTGCCATCAAATCCTATCCTGAACCCTACCCCAGATTTGGCCTTAGATCTGAATCCCAAACTTTAGAGTAAATTCAGTCTGGTTCTGAATGCTATTTTTTGCCCAGTTCTTCACTGAAGGTTATGTTTGATCTGATATGAGATTTTAGTAACATTAATAACAACAGATTTTAGTAACATTAGAAGAAATTTATAGTGTAACCTCCTTGTCAGGATGGATTTAGCAACCTTCCATTTTGATCACGTGATTGATCACTGTACCCAGATTTCCCAACTCAGACATATATAATCTAAACAATCTCTACATATTGCAAGGACAGCAAAAAGTCCTGCTAGGAATTTTAATGCAAAGGCATGTCTTTCAGGTTACAATTGGCTATAATTGGCATTGCTACAGCTGTAACATTCTAATTTACCTGCAGCAGAGCTGCATTCAGAAAGGTAAGAAATTATTTCCGACCTTTAGAAACATCAAAGAAATTGCTTCCAGTCTGATCCTTACAACTCAGTGTCCACAGTGTAAGTAAGCATGGGGCAAACATCAGTGCCAAAAAGGAAATGGCTTTTAGAAAGTGATTTTTAATTCACGTAACCAAATCATTAAATTCAGATTTCACTACATACAGAGTTGATACATGTTTATATGATTAAATCCTTTATAACTGGTTGCAAGCAAATATTCATATTAATGGACAGCATTAATCTCTCACCATAGAAACAGATTCTGTTAGGGCTCCCACAGTATTTCTCAGAAAGCATGTGTAAAAAGGGACACCCAAGGTGAATTTCTAATTTGTCTCCAGTCAACATTTCTAATGCAACCATAATCTGAGTACTTCCATTCCATGTTGCAATAGTTTAGACTAAGATGTGTGAAATAGATTGTGTTTCTGATATATGCTAATAGTTTGGAGTAGACACAGTTGTTTGGAAAGCTGCACCCCATCAACTGCTGGCGAAGGTGATGCTTTTAGACAGCACAAATCTCTTTTTGAATACAATATTGTAATACTTTAGATGAACACTTAATTGGTGTACCACATGCCATACTACGTGCCATAGAATGGACTTCCACACTGGCCCCGCATAGACCAGCATGAAAAGCTGCAGTACAGAGGCCAGGGGAAAGACCATGGAATCTGCATTAATGTAGATTCAGGAGTCCCAACAATCTGTGCAATTTGCTGCAACCTCAGAAGGGAAAGGATTCTGTTCAGGCTTGCTCACTCACCCTGGGTTACCCGGGGTAAGGGAAGCTGGATTTCACAACCCAATCCCATTGTACTCTACATACATAAACCCAATTACTCTATACAGATGTTGTGGATTCGAAGGTAAGGCCCTTTTATGCTACTCTGACAGCATAAAGAGGCCATAAAGTAGATGAAAAAGACAGTTGAGTATACTTCCTGTATGCAAGGCCTTCCCAAGACTGTGGGGTACTGGCCTAAATGCTCCATGTCAGTCTTGCTACCATCCTCCAGAAGAAGGGGCATATCAGGGCCCAAGGCCAGGGTCTTGTCTATAATTCACTGCACCATGACTAATCCCTGCTTTTAAGGACACACAGAGGGCCATGTAATTTAGAGACAGCTCTAAATTACACTGGAGTCCAGGCATGCTCGCTATTGTTCCACAATACAGGTAGCACAAAGGTAACTGGAAGCCACACTCCTCACTCCATTCCTACCCCAAGTCCTGGGGCAAAATAATTGAGAATTAGGGCCCTAAGGCCCAGATCCTCAGAATTGCTCAGGTTTCTAACATCCACTGATTTCAGTGGAAGATAGGAGCCTAAATACTTTTGAGGATCTGGACATAATTGCTTGTCAAATTACGGGAACAGATAAATCACTATTATTACAATTCAGTTTATATTTGAATGCAATTTGAGCACAGATAGCTATGGAAACAAATTTCAGTGGGTATGTTTTCTTTTTTAAAAACTGGTGTAACACTGAACATGAAAATTGCCAGCATTTCATTTTAAGGTTAAGTGTAGGTTAAATGACTAAGATATTAATAGTTGAGACCAGGCAAATTAAGAGTGGCCTGGATAAGAATGTGTGCTTTGCGTGACATAAGACAACGATGATTGCTATTTATGGCCAAGTAGTATGTGATTGTTAATTGAGTTTTATGACACTTTCTGAAAAAAATAAAACGTATACCCTTATGAGTTTTATTAGTACAGTGAGATATATGTAGAACATTATACAGAAAAGCATTTGCAACAACTCTTGAAAAAGCACTGGAGTGGATTACCATGGTTTCCCTTTGCGCATTGGCGGCGTATAATCAAGGATTACTGCCACCTGCCAACTCATTGAACTAAACCACGTACTTCCACATAAAAATAAGGGATTCTAACATTAAAAAGAAAATGATTGTTAAACCATAATGGCCTTCAGGGACAGTCTATTATAAGCTGAGTATTTCTTCTACCTTCCAAATGACTGACTCTCACCATTATCTCTTTTTACTGGCCCAGAAAGATGTAGGCTCTGCCAAAACCTTTTTCTAGTTAAACTAGCCCATCTAATGAAATGCCTGCAATCCACGTGACTCAGGAGACAGCTGATTGGAAATCAAGACTTCTAGTGTTTGCTGGTTCACATTAAATTCCAGTTTCAGGTTTACAGATTGTTCATTGTACAGAAGCAAAAAAACTACACAAAACTGGTTAGAGTCTTACAATGTATTAAAAACCAAAAACTCAACTTAGAGCATGGGCAGAGGGTATAAGAGGCCAGGGATGTGGCCCAAACAGAATTTGGTGCATCTCCCTCCAGAGGCACATTGGCCAGCTGCCTTTGGAGTGCTGCCACCAAAAGGGCTTCTGGGCTGTAGCTCTGCCCCGAGGCCCCACTCCCACTCATCATCTCTCCCATAGCCCCACCCACGCTGCTCCTCTTCCCACTCCCGCTCCTTTTCTTGCTCCCGAGGTCCTGTCCTTGCTCTGCCTCTTCCTCCGAGCTCCACACCCACTGCTTGTACCTCTCCGCCCCCTCCCCCAAGGCTCTCCTCTCCTGCTGAGGAGTGGCAGGAGGGGGAGACTTGAGAGAGAGGGTGCAGTGGCCTGAGCAGCAGGCAGGGAGGCCTCAGGGGTAGGGTGACCAGGTGTCTGGTTTTCGACCGGACCCTGGTGGCTCCAGTCAGCACTGGGCCATTAAAAGTCCAGTTGGCAGTGTTGCAGAGCTAAGGCAGGCTAGTCCCTACTTCTCCAGGCACCATGATGCACCCCAGAAGCAGATAGCAGATCCACCTCCTAGGCTGGGGGGAGGCAGGGGAGAGGGCATGGGGCTCCGTGTGCTGCCCTATCCCGAGCGCCGGCTCCACACGCCTATTGGACAGTTTCCCACCAATGGGTGCTGCGGGAGCGGTGACTGCGGGCGACAGCAGCGTGCGGAGCCTCCTGCCCCCCCACAACTAGCATCGGACCTGCTGGTGCATGCAATGCGATGTCAGGACAGGTAGGGACTACCCTGCCTGAGCTCCACAGCACCGCTAGCCAGGAGCCACCAAAGGTAAGCCCGCACCCCAACCCTGAGCCCCAACCCCCTACCCCAGCTCTGAGCCCCCTTAAACCCAGAGCCCCCTCTTCCACCGCAACCCCTCATCCCTGGCCCACCCCAGAGCCCTCACACACCCATACACTCCAATCTCCTGCCCCAGCCCTGAGCCCCGCCCCCAAACCTGGAGCCCCCTCCTGCACCTCAAACCCCTCATACCTGGCCGCACCCGAGAGCCTGCACCCTCAGCCCACAGCCCTCCCAGAGCCCAACCTCCTGCCCCAGTCCTGAGACCCTCCCAAACCCAGTGCCCCCTCCTGTACTCCAAACCCCTCATTCCTGGCCCCAGCCCAGAGCCCTCACCCCTTGCACCACAACCTCCTGCCCCAGACCAGAGCCCCCTCCCACAACCTAAACCCCTCATCCCCGGCCCTATTCCAGAGCCTGCACCCCAGCCCAGAGCCCTCACCCACTCCTGATCCCCAACCCCCTGCCCTAGCCCAGAGCCCCCTCCTGCACCCAAAACCCCTCATCCCTGGTCCCACCCCAAAGCCTGCACCCACAGCCTACAGCTCCCCCCCAACATCCGAACTCCCTGCCTCAACCCGCATCCCACTCCCACACTACAAATTCCTCAGCCCCAACCCCCAGCCTGGAGCCCCCTCCTTCAACCTAACCCCCTCATTCCCAGCCTCACCCCAGAGCCTGCATCCCCAGCCCAGAGCCCATACCCCCTCCCACATCTCCTGCCTCAATCCGCAGCCCCCTTCCACACTCTGAATTTCTTGGCCCCACCCCCCAACCTGGAGCCCCCTCCTGCACCCCAAGCCCCTCATCCCCACCCCAGAGTCCCCACCCCCTCTCACACCCCAAGCCCCACCCCAGCCCACTGAAAGTGAATGAGGGTCGAAGAAAGCGAGCCACTGAGGGAGGGGAAATGTAATGAGCAGGGGGAAGCAGGGCCTTGGGGAAGGGGTGGGGCTAGGCTGTTCGGTTTTGTGCGATTAGAAAGTTGGCAACCCTACTCGGGGGAGGGGGAAGAGAGGCATGAATGGTGGTGGGGGCCTTGAGGGAAGGGGTGGAGAGATGTGGCCAGGGGCCATAGGGGGATGGGGTGGAGGGGGCGGGTGGGGGGGATCTCAGGGGGAGGGGGTGGAGAGGCACAGGTGGGGGGATTTCGGGGCAGGTGGCAGAGCAGGAGCCAGGCCTGGGGTAGAGTGTGGGCGTGGCTTTGGGGGGAGGAGGTTGAGCAGGGGGCAGGTCTCAGGACAAAGTAGGGAGTGGGGCCATAGTCCAGGTGCTGGAGGACCCTCCTCACTTCTGGGAGCTTCCAGTGCTCACGCCTACCCTCCCCGAATTCAGGAGTCACATGCTGCCCATGTCTTAGAGTATTAAAAGATAATGTGAAAAAGCATTATTGGAAAAGAATATGGCAAGGTATAAAGCAATTTTCCATGCCACCTATTATAGTTCATTATAGAGTTCCCCTCTCCTGCCCCACACCCAGGATTTTCATTGTATTTTAACCACACTTAGAGAGATGGCAAACAGTTTATGTAGACTCACATGATGATTAAGATATGAAAAAATAAATGACCATTGCAAATGGCTCAAATCAATTGGGAAATATATGTGCCCTTTAGAGGCTACAGTTATGGATAAATCTGTACCACATCCACATTATAATCAGTATCACCTTGTATTTATGTAACTCCCTGTCAAACCATTTACACTGGGAAATGACTACTTGCTGCTGTGAGGATGTCATGAAATGGTCTATTTTTTATTTTATTTTGAAAAGTCCCATAGGTGTTCATGGTGCTTTACAGACCATATAAGGACCCTGCCCAGAAGATTTTACAACCTAATGCTCTGATTCTGCAAACACTTATGCCTGTGCTTATCTTTCCCTGTTGTATTTCTCATCCTACTACTCCCCACCTGTTTTCTTTGTTATCCTTTTCTGGGTTAAAATGAACAAAGGCCCGATTCTGCTAACACTTAGACATGCATAACTTCACACACATGAAGTCAATAAAACTATCTATTTTTAATCTGCCCCTCACCAAAGTAACTAAAGATCTATTTTCATCATGACAAAGTAAGCATGCTGTTATTTACTATTAGTTTCCAATAGTGTCCAACGTGTGCTAGGTGTAATACAAACAGAAAATGAAGGCAAGGTACCAGTGGGGTTAAGGGTCTTAGGTCCTTATTTCGTAAGGCATTAAACTTGTGCCTGCGTTAAGCACATCAAGGCACTACGCCCATCCTTAAAGTTAGGCACATGTGTAAGTACATTGCTGAACCGAGACCACAGATCTTTCACTTCTAGGTTCAAATCCATCCGGATTAGTAGTAACCAAAAGTTACTCACTGATGTCTTTTTGGTGTCCTATGTGAAATGAATTTTATAGTCTCAGTTCGGTTTCTAGCAGGCAAATCTCACATAATACCTGATAGCTTGTTGGCAGTTTCAGGAAGAAGCCAGGAAGAGTGAACAGGTTTGAAGAGTGAACTATTTTCTACCATTCTAAAGAGGTACAAGTACTGCCCCATCAGTACAGAATTATATTGGCTGAGTGGTGTTGAGAATCTTGCATTGCCACTGTGTGAGGTCTTCCTGTTCTACAGATATAGAAGACTTCAATTTTCAAGACTTTCAAGCTTGATACCTTTCAAAAGCACTAAATTAACAGGAAAATATTTTAAAAAATCAATGCATTATCTCTCTCTAATTATTATAGACTTCTGAAGTGCAGAGAGAATGCTATTGAAATCCATGATAGATGAGTTTATCAGATAATTTAATCATAATCATGGTAATTTGGATTTACAAGTCAAACATGGTAGGAATATATAGATTATAAGAAATACCTTTTTTGTTAGATCTCTGAAACTACATCACACATCATTTATATTACAAGCTTATGAGTTAGCATTCACAAGCTTTTTCCTGTTGTCTGACATATTGCATCTTCCACAGGAAATGGTTAATCTTCAGTGAAAATATCATCTCTCAGCCCTGTGAATTTATTGGGGTAACAGAGGGAATGTATTCTTTGAAGTTGGCTGTCATCGCAGTAAAGCTGCATTACGTAGTTCAAATTAAGTATCTGTAGTAATACATATCAGTAGTGAGTAAAAGCTGGGAAGATCAAGGCTTTGAGGTACAATTGCAAGGGAAAACTGGATTATGCTTGTTCTGTAAAAGCTTCTACCGAAAATTGTTTGTGATTTTTAAAAATTACTAGGATTCACTTACAGAAATTAAAATCACTTATAGTTTCAATTCTAAACTATCTGAACTTGATTTGACACACCACTACTGTTCCAGTAAAACTGAAATATTTTCCATTTTCCAAAATTATTCATGGTAGTATATTCTATTACATAGATATTATAATTTTGAATAACTTTCCCCTCAGGGTTATAGAAAGACATCTATTAAAGTGTGTCCCTGTCTTTTAACAGAATAAAACCAGGAAGAACACATGCTATGATGGAACCATAGGTTTAAACTTGTGGGAATTCAAAATGAGAAGGGGAAGAAGTTGGCTTGGGATGGATAGCAGGGGGATCCCAAGGATCAGTACAACAGGGTTTTGATGCTTCTAGAAACAAACACATATAACAGTGTTTTGAATCACAAGGGTGGTTCGTCTGCAAGGTAAGGAAGTAAAAATATCGAAGGCATCAGTACAGACCATCTTTCTCATTTTACTAGGCATTGCAGTGCTTTTGATTCACTCCAGGACAGCTCCTCCTTGTCCAGAGCCAAAAAGAGAGGAAATATAATCTGGCTGTAATTCTGGTTAACAAGGGACAACAACCACAATTACAGGGCAAGAGGTTATAAGAACAAAGGAGCAGCTAATAGGGAGTGTTAAAAAAACAAATACAAATAAGAGGAGTGATGTAGCTCTCTGCTACTTAAGATGAGGATACGCTGTCGGTGGTAAAATTGGCTTTACATGAAATGTTTGACTAGACTGGAGAGGCAACCTACAATTACTAGAAGACTGTAAGAAAGTCCATAGCTGTAGTTAGCTGAGGCACAAATCAAAGCAATCTATACATCCAGACTATTGAAAAGCCAGCAAACCACATGAAGAAAGCAGACAACAGCGTGAGACTCAAACTGCTCCCCAAAGTCAGCTATGACTTGTATTTGGAGTGTGCTCATATTGTTGTTATATTCCTGGTAACTTTTAGTAGATATAGTTCAGGTTGCTGTTTAGGCCTTATCTCAGAATTTGTATGTATTATTGGAAATACATCCTGTGAATAACATCAGTAGCCTCCTGCATACAGTATCATTTATTCTCTTTAAGTAATTAATCAATGACCTGATTTTCTGAGGTACTGAGTACCTTCATCTCCCATTGACTATTAGCTCCTGGGAATACTGGGCCCTGCACCCCAATCTTTAATAGATGATCCATACTTTTGAATATCAGGTTCACTGTTCCCACACAGTGATACCTTGTGCTTTACAAAATATAATATTTTAAATAATCCAAACTTTAGCCATTGGCTCAGCTACAAGTTTTCTCCAGATTTACATTGTTTCAAAGGGTTAGAAATTTAAAGCAATAAATACATGCTAAAGCTGGGATTGGTAGTTTTGCTTACACTCCATAAAACAGGCTAGAATACAACTTGCAAATTGTGGCTGTAAACATTAATATATTCTGACATTGGATCCTGTATATCATACAAACAGAGTACTCTTTTACGTGTGAAAATTTACAATTATAATGTATCTCTTCCTGTGGCTATGTTTTAATTAGTGGTGTGGGGTCACTACAGAGGGTGTTAGAGAACACCAGTGTAAATGTTGTTAAAGAGTAAGCACTGATTTTGATAAAGGTCATCCATATGGCCTTTAAATTGGTCCCACAGGGACCAAACAACTTGATGGAGATGACTTAGAAGAGTTGTGCTTCATCGCCCTTCCTCCTTTGCTTACCACGTACTAGTGAATTTGGTCTGTGATCTTTATCCAGTGGACTCTTTCTGAATTGTTTTGATAATGTCGGTGGGGAAAATGTACCCAGTAAAGAATTTTTTTTATATTTGAGAGATCCATGGACAGTGTCACACATTATAAAACATAAAGGAAACATGAGATGGGACAGCTCTGGGCTGCTTTGCTGCTCTGATCTGCGATAAAGAGTTGTTGCAAGCACTTCTCTAATTCCCCCTACTCCACCCCACCCCGCCCAACGCCCTCATTTTTTGGTGCTTGTTGTCTGCATTATGACATCTGAATACTAAAAAGTTTGAATAATTTCTTCAAGCCTGGAGGTACTGCTTCATAACAGTCTTTGCAAACTGTTTTTACTACCCCCCACTCTGGTTCTCTTATTGCAGTCTCTTAAATGACTGAGCAGAGAATGGATACCTTGCATACATGGCTACTGAGACCACCAAAGTGCCATGACCAAGAGCAATTCAAAATTTATAATCCTCAACCAAGAAGAGATTTTGAAGATTCAAACGTCACAGATGCCAGGCAAAAGAACTAAAGAATGGACAGAGAATCCAGAGTATAGGAATCATAAACTCGAAGATAAGGGCTGAGGGGAAGAAATAGTTCACATAAACGGGACAGCTAACTACCTGTTTTGAAAGCTGTTTGGAGGTAGATCAGTGAACAAAGGCCATAATCATTACTTCTCTCATGGTGTGGGAATATAACAGAATTTTAAAAGCAGCAAGAGTGGTGGATGTCATATATATATAAAACTCACCTTTCTCTATGCCCTCCTTGACTATACTGAAGTGCATGCTCACATCCACAGCAGCTAAGAAAACTGAACTTAAAATTCACAATCCAGAATGCCTTCATTTAACCACCTAGGCTCCAGGTTCATTTTGAAAGGACGCTCTACACATTTATTGTGTCTACAATAGAAGAGGCTTTTCTTTATTTGAAATTGTTAATGGCACCTGGTAAAGGTGAGGACATGGAAGACCACTGAGATCTTATTGAGCTACCGTAAAGTTCTACTTTCTTAACTAATATGTTTTTTTCTTTAAATATATATTGCTTAGTATCAATTTAGCTATCAATCAAGAGAGAATACATGAAGGTGAGGGTCAGGTTGCCTTAGAAACATAAGCCCAATTATACAGGCTTTGGAGAGAAAGAATAATTCGATTTTAGAATTTTGAACTGCCATCCATCATTATAGAAACTGAACACCTTCCACATAAGATATATTGGCAATAGCAAACTCCCTAGTAGAATTAAAGGACATTCTGGCTTTTCTCTCTTTTGGGGAGTTATAGAACATTCTACCTGGGGTAGATTTATTTATTTATTTATTTATAAATTTCAAGATGGGGTGTTATAGAGCCCTGAAGAAGGTGGTCTTTGAAGAAGAAGAGAAGACACTCATCAATGTCTGGGTTCTGCGGAGGGGAAAGATTGTAATGCTATTACATCAACTCCAGCTGTGTCGTGTATTATAATTAATACTATTCAGAAATCCTAGAAGTTACTTAAAATGGATTTTCAATATATCATATTGCTAGAATATAAAGGTTTTTCAAGGCCGGGGAATTAAAGTATTTTAGAGACAGAACTATAAGAAAGCATACTGATAGCAGAAATCTGCTCTTCGCATTGTTGTGGACAGCTTTTGGCCAATCAGTTTTAGACCTGAACTTTGTACAATATGACTTTAAAGCATAGCAATTGAAAGTCCTAAGGAAAAGAGTCTCTAATGATAACCAGCAGACCGATTTTAGTTCCATGAGAATACATTCAATTAACCCTTAATCATTTTGATGATACTGGAAATGCTTCCAGGATTTGATTTATACAATTATTATGCTATCAGTTAAAAAAAAGATATTCCTGAAATACCAAAATCAAATTTAATTACTCCTGTGATTCCTCCAGAGATAGAAAGAAATTGGTATTTTTCTGACATTATGTTCTCTTTTTAATATGTTGGAATAGAAGAGTCTCTCTGAGTATGGCCTAAGAGATCTATTACATAATTACTACCATCTGAGACATAAATACAATTACAATAGTGCTACCCTTGCCAGCCTGGAAGTTCCCAGATGGCTACACCATGTTGTGTTTAAGGTTCAGGGAAAGGGTTGTAGTGGTACATGCCCCTCAAATGTCCTTCTTGAATTCTAAAGGGGGTGCAGAAAGAAGTGATTAAAAAAATCTGCCAATCTGTGATCCAAAAATATGTACTGCTTAAGTCCTGATAAGAAAATAAATCCAGCTCCAAACTTGTTGCATAAAAACATACTGCAATGGAAACTGATTGAAAATAGATGAGACGCTAGGCGAAACCTTCAAAAAATTCTTTGCCATAATAGGAATGTTGATGAGTAGCTGATATCTTGCAAAAATGTTCAGTATAGGAAACTGATCAAAATATATTTCAGTTTTCCCTACATATCACATTTACTTCTTTCCTTATATGGTCACATAACAGGTTACCAGAAATGTTCCATCATATAAACACCTTCTACAGTCATTGTCAAACAATCTTCTCTTGGTTCACAACTTTAAAAAAAACAAAACAGTTTCTATATCATTTAGAAAATGTTTTTTTCCCCCAGAAAATAAGTAAGGTTATGCAAATCATCTGATACCAAAATATCCTAGTACAGTCTTAGATAAAATACCTATATGCCCTTCTCTGGAAATTGCAATCAAACCACCAAGAACAGTAATACTGTAACTCACATAATACAGTTAATGAAAGCTTTTATTACATTAATTCATTTCAAGTTATGTGAAACAGTAAAAAAATCTGTCAATGTAAAAAATAAAGGGAAAGAAAAAAAAGTCATAATTGTACATATCCATAATGTTTCCTCTTGACATTTTTAAAGACCAATCTCGTTAGAATTCCTTCTTTAAAAAATCTCAGCTGGGCAAACAAATTAGACAAATGACATTTTTTGAACTCCTTCCTTTCCCTTTGTCATTTTCTTCCTTTTAATTTCCCCACATTCTCCCTGCTCCTGCTGAAGATTCTCTCACTCCCCCAACTCCTAACCAATGGCTCCTGAATAGCTCTTCCTGCTCCTTTCACAGCTTTCCTCCTCCCTTGAGGGTTCCCAGCTGTCTGAACACACCTTCCAAAAACTGACCTTGTAAAAAATCCTGATCCCTTTGAAGTCAATGAAAGTTTGACCACTGATTTCAGTGGTGCCAGGATTTTACCCAATGTCTTGTAATAATAGATAAAAAAGGTAAACTGGACAAATCAAACTTTCCCAATTAGTTCAACTGGCTCACCCACTATTGTAGTTTTGTTAATATCTACCTTTATTTCTCCTGTGCACTGTAAGCCTCCAAGGGAAAAATAACCATAATAAACATTTGGCTTGCTATGTTATCAAGCGCAGATTTTTCATTCTCAGCTACTAGGGACTGAAATCAGATGGCTGTTAAAACACTCACAGAAAATTTCCATTCCTTCTTTTTACAGCACAGGGGATGGGGGTGGATATCTTAATTAGTAACTAGTAATCTGTGACAGCATGCCTGAGGTGTTGGGTAGGAATTGTTAACAGTACATTGAAAAGGAGCAGTAAATGGCTCATATGACTATTGCAGCTCTATGTCACTGATTCAGTTTACAGCCAGATCAAAAGTACTACCCATCAGAAATGAAGGATGGTCATGTGGCTAAGACACTAGGCTTAGACTCAGGAGCTCTAAATTCAATTCCGGGCTCTGCCCTAAAATTCATGTGTGACTGAGAGTAAGTCACTTAACCTCTCTGTACAATAGGAGATAATAATCATCCCTTTTCCCCACTTTTTATCATCTTGTCTGTAAGATTTTAAGTTCTTCCTGAGAGGGACTTCTCATACTATATGTGGGTGCTGAATTTAATGTACTGAGACCCCAAATTTTGGTTGGGGCATCTGTGTATTACCATAATACAAATAATTAGAGCAACCATAATCTGACCTCAAATGGATGGTTGACAAGAAATGTTTTGGTGGATTTGCTCCTGTTTCTTGCAGAAATGTGGCCACATCAGAAAAGAAATAATTATGACTAGCACCTTAATGTGAATCTCAAGAGTGGCCCAAGAAACAAGAAGTGGCACACCCAGAGCAATATTAAGGTATACTGGCAGAGCAGCATGTAGGGAAGAGATGTGGACAGAGGATTTTAGTCTCTCATTTTTATTATACTGGACTCCTGTGTCAACAGAGATTGCAAGAACCTGCACCCCCAGACTTGCAGTTCTAAAGGAAAAAAGGATTTTGAGAGAGGGGAGTTTCTATAGCAGTCCTACTGTCATCCTATGACAGCTTAGAAGACTTATCATGTTTGTAGCAAAAAGAGTCACTAGTAAATGATCCCATCATCATATAACTATAATCACACACACAAAAAACTATGTTAAAAGAACATTATTAAGACTGCAAAGTCAAGCAGTCAAAAGTAGGAAATGCCATAATTTAGGTTCCTTGTGTAACCTCAGTTCAGATCCTTTGTGTGTATCCATTATGATACAGTTGTTAATTACATGATCATTTCTACAGGATCACTGCCTCATTCAATGCACAGGATGGACCGGCTCTGGAGATGAATCAGGGGTGCACAGAGAAAGAGACTTTGTCTAAAGGATCTTGCTTCATTTGTTGCAGGAGTTAGATGGATGGTGCTTACTTAATAAGCAGCTATTCAATATTTTATTTCCTCCTTCACTACACAACCCTAATTCTTCCCCAGAGCAGGGCCATCCTGTGCATTGAATGGCACAAAGTTCCTGTGGAAAAATAGCATATGATTATGTAATTAAAGAGCATCATAATGCATACACACAAGGGAGGGGGGAATTATGGTTGCACAGGCAACCTTAATTCTGACATTTCCTAATTTTGACTGCTTGACTTTTCAACCTTAATAATGTTCTTTTAATATAGTTTTTTGGTGTGTAATTTCCTGGTGTTTTAAAAGAGCAAACTGGAAAAACAGAAATTCCATCTTGTGACCTTATATTGACTCCCACGTAGTTCATATGCAGAGCTGAAACCTTTAGATCCACTTACCAGGCCTCTGCCATTTGAACTAATGATAGCAGTAGTATGTTTTCATTCTCTATGTGGACCAGCACTAAATACTGATACACTTTGCCAGCTGCTTTCACAAATATTTGCTTACAGCAGAGGAATGGTTCCATTCCAGGCTCTGGAGTGGAGTGCTCTAGTGGGCACAGATTCTTGAATCCATTTCCCACAAACATGACCCTTTCTGATCATCCCCTCCAACCTCTCCTTGTCACAGTCCCATCTCTGCCCCATCCCTGGCTTCTCATTCCAGTCCCATTCTCTTCGCCTCTCTCAGTCTCCTCCCCTCAGGTTTCTCATCTCAGTCTCAGCAAGTCCCAGTCTCACTCTGCCAGACTCTGATCCCAGCCTCCCCCTACTGGGAGACCCAGTCTCCTCACCCAGCAAGTCCCAGACTGCCACCCTACCCCAACTCCCTGTCCTAGTTTCTGCCATATTCTCAGACTCCTTGTCTCACTCTACTCCCCTCCCTTTCCTGCAGGTCCCGCTCATATCCCTCTTCATTTAATCAGGCAGCTTCCTCCTCCACACTGTGTGCCTTAGACGGGACTCAGGAGATGAGGAAGGGTCATTAAGAACACAGCTCTTAGTTGAGGTGCAAGAGGTACAATTGCAGGGCAAGTCCTGCTTAGCCCCAGGTGGGGCATCCCCAGTGCATATAGAATCTTTGGAAATTTAGCCTCTAAATTTGAGGAAATCAGAACTGAGGTGTATGAAAGGCTTATAACTTCACCATATTGGAGCAGGCTTTCACTGGTATGACAAAAGGTACATCCCTGATGTAAGGGTCACCTGCCAACCCCACCGTATTTTAAGTCCCTGATCCAAATCATGGGAAAGATAGAGCTTCTCAAAGAAAAGATCACCAGAAATTATTTTTTACCATGGCAAGACAATGTATTTTCCCCTAGTTTTATTCTTGGAAATGGCTTTATTTTAGCTAAAATACATAAATAAAAAAATTAGTCTGAGGCAGCTACCAAGCTCACAAAATTTAGGGCAAGCAGTTAAAGTTTGGCAAAGTTATGAGCAACTGAAAACAAGGTTTTATAGTGGGAAGAGTCCAGCAACTGTATTTACAGGTGGTGCTATCATCCCTGCCTACAATTCCACATATAGCCCAAACCTGCAACTGCATCAAGTTGCCTTGAATTTAAGTTGTGATGTTTTATGGATTTGTATCTTAGCTACTCTAGAAGCAAATCTGACAATAACTATGGGCAACACCCTGATTTGTTAAGCAATGTAACTTTGATTCTATACTATATCAAAAAATTAAATTACCACATCTACAGTAGTCTTGCAACATTGATATGTTTCTTTCATTTGTTAAAAGTCAGAGTCTTTTGTTAGAGAAGATTCACAATAAGACAGAAGGATTTTTTGTATATCCTTAATGAAAATCTGAACTTAATTTAGTCATATTTCAGGAACAAAGTTTCTCTATTCATACAGGCTGTGAATGTCAAGTTTCTATTCAGAAGAGATTGCTTGGTGAAGATCTAAACCATTGGAAAGAGGGATTTTAATGGTAGTGTTGACAAAGTGTTAGCAACACCATCACAAATACAACTCTTTGATATATTATTCCCTTATGGTAACAGACAGCATTGAAGCTGCCCTGTAATTTGGCACCTCAATGCTTCAATATTAATGTAATGTGACAATGTTATTATTTTTGCTATTTTCCAGACCATAATAGTGGTATTTGTTTCCAAAAATATGACATTATGCTCACTAATGTAGTTACACTTATGGACTGTGGTGGTGAAAACAGATGTAAAGTCACAGAAAGACTCAGAGCATTTGATTTGGGTTTTTAGTTTTTGCTGTTGTTGCCAGAGTTATTTTCATCCTACTCTTACGAAAAAGCTGAGTGCCCTGGGAGGACAGTTTTCACTCCACAATCTGCAGTTACTAATACTTAGGATATTTGTGATGTTTTTTCTCAGAGGAGCCAGGATGCCAACCATTTGTAAGAATAGTCATCAACTGTCCTTTTTGCACAATGTTCTATGTAATCCTATTTTGTGAGAACATTTTCTAATGGCCTGCTTTGCATTTAACAATATAACATTTCCAACACACCACATCTACAGAGCATTGCTGCCCTGCATCTCCAAGTGTCATATCATAGCAGAAGTAGTGATAACCTCGTCCTCATTGTGGGTCAAGGCATCCCTATACTGCTTCTCTTTCAGTAACTAGGAAATAACACCATGTAACGTGTCCCTACCTGTGTCATCATGGGCATTAATGATCCACAAGTGTGATATATCTGTTACACTGGATGCACTTAAAAAGTTTCTTCTGGACTGAAAATGTTTACAGATTCTAGTGATATTCCTGAATATGGTCCCCTATGCTATAAACTGAGACATGCTGGCATGAATCAGTTTTCACAGAGGATATTAGTTTCACTCTTCCAGGAAGTACATTCCCTGATCATTAGAATCTTTTCCTCCCCATTTACAGATACGTATAGGACATACTCAATTTGTCAGAAGAGGAAACTGCTTCATGCTTTGCTTATTTTGAGCTGAATTTTGATATCCTTAACTTATGCTGAATAGCACTTTAGTTCATAAAAAATCTCTTACATGCATATATATATATATATATATATATATATATATATAAAATATGGGTTTTTTGCATAGCTATCACAACTGTATTTTTCTGTACTACTTTTTCCCTGTTTTCCATTTCCTCTGAACTTTCTGCTGTGGAAATTAAAGACCAGCGAGAGGTATGTAAGTGAAGACTAGAGATGACACGATGTCAAACTTTCATGAATTGAGGTCAGACTAGTTGACAGTAATTGAGCAATGGTCTAAAGTTGCAGTTGGGGAGGTCTAGGTTGGATATTAGGAAACACTATTTCACTAGGAGGGTGGTGAAGCACTGGAATGGGTTACCTAGGGAGGTGGTGGAATCTCCATCCTTAGAGGTTTTTAAGGTCCGGCTTGACAAAGCCCTGGCTGGGATGATTTAGTTGAGGTTGTTTCTGCTTTGAGCAGGGGGTTGGACTAGATGACCTCCTGAGGTCTCTACGGACCCTAATCTTCTATGATTCTATGACATACTGAAAATATCAACCTAAAAAGAGCAACATCATTTGTACAAATTTTAAGAAATATGTTAACTAAGACTTGCAAGAAAAGTCAGAAAAAGTAGCTAGACAATGCTTTCTTCTTAATCCTCTGAAAAATAGTAGGATTTTACATGCTACACTTATCAAGTAACAGATAATGATACTTTATTTTTTTTTAATTTTTCACATTATTTTGATAACTTTTAAAGAGCTACCTACCTTAAAATAACCCAGTGTTTTGTTATTCTAATATGCTACATGCATCATTCTGTTCTGTTTTACTTAGGTTTATAAATATGAAAAAGGCAAATCCAAATTTATGAATTAACAAGTATAGAAATTTTCTTATGTCAGAATACTGGGGCAGATTCTCAGTTCCTGTAAATCAATGTAGCTCTGTTGACTTCAATGGAGCAATGCTAAAATACACCAGCTGAAGACTGCACTTATTATGTTTTAAAGTGCACTTTATTCTTCAGCAACAAAAAACTGTTATTACTAAATCGCATGAGACAATTCTGCTGTCCTTAACTGAGCCAATTTTTTTCTTGACATCAGTGTAAGCTCAGCTCAGTTAAACACCACTGAATTTTACCCAGTGTTTTGAGATCTGTAACAATATCAATAAGACACCCATGAAAGTATACATGGCATCCAAATTAGCATCAAAACCAACTGCATTTAGTAGTACAAGAACCCCACCCATTTTACCTGCACATCAGGCCTCTGAAATTTGGAATTGTGTGTCTGAAGGCTTAACGGTAGACTCTCTCCTAAATGCTTTGAATCTCCCATTATGCATTCTATCAGAAAGTGTACATCTCCAGAACTGGTTTTCTTCCACTTTTGTGATGGGAGATCATGAAAAAATGGGTATAGTTTGGGCAACAATTAAAAATAATAACAAAAAACCCCAACAATGGGAATCTTATGAGAATCTTTTGCCATAAATTTTCCATATATTTTAATTTCTAATCTCATAACTGCTTGGGACCTACCATTTGAACCAAGCATTGTTAACTCTTTTGAGATAATCACAGTTATGATGCTGGTCTAGATCTTGTCCAATAAAGAAATGAACTTTGTTGTAGATTGGATAGCCAAAATTGCATATAGTAGCCAAAAAATGCTTGACTAGATATCTATATTAACACTTTCTACCATATTTGGCAGGATGTGGAAACCACGCTCTCATTAAAATACATGTACACAACTGTGAAAATCAAGATGCCAAGTCTGACTGAAATGACCTTCTTGTAAATATGCAAAGGTTCCCAATAAACAGACATCTCAAATGTGGTAAAGTTTAATCCTCAGTAAGAAATCTTGATAGTTTCTTTCATCAAATAGGCCTTATTCATTGCTGCATTATTGCAATTTCATACCAAGCTAACTCCAGTGAAATCAAGGGGTCTAGACTGGCATGAAACCAGAGCAGCACACTGGTGAAGCAGGTCCCATATTTATCACAACTTCCATTTGTACTTGAGAACCAGATGGCTGGTATATGATATTTGTGTTTATTCAGATGAAATTTTTTAAAAAACCCTAAAACACTTAGAGTGCTTTTTATTTGACAGAGCTTAATGTGTCATCTAAATAAATCCATAAAGAAAGATAATGAGCCTTGTCAACTGTTTCATAGTAATTACAGCTCTCATGAAATAAAGTTACAAAATTACAATATAGCTTAAGATAATGAAATATGAAAAGTTTTTTCTAATCAGAAAAAAACTATTTGTAATGTTTATGCAAGGCTCATTTCAAATATGTAACCATCAATTCATTAGATATGCAATCAAGTATAATAAACCTAAATTCTTTCACAATGTTAGATATAAGATTGTTGTCCCCCATTTATACTGTAATGCTTCATCACGTTCTTCCTACAAGCATCATAGATTTTCTCAGAGTTTTGCCAGTTCCATTAACTATATAATATTAAAATAATACAAATTTCAGACACTTTCTTTAAATACTGCCCTTGAGCTGTAAGGCTTTTAGATAAGCATTCTCTCATATACTTACGATCATTGCACAATGGTCCACTAAAGGAAGTCATACTGCAGTCACAGCTGAATCCATCCCACTGCTGCAAGCACACTCCTTGATTTGCACATGAATCCTCTTGGCATGTGGTGCTGGGGCCTGATGAGAACATACAGAAGTGACTAGCATTTTGTCTTTCAAAGTAACATGTTTGTCTTTGGATCACATGGTAGTTGCCAACGTCTTGAACCTAATGAGCAAAGGGATCTAAAGTAGAATTTATTTAAAACTTTCTGTGTTATGTGGAGCAATATAAAATTACAAGATCTTTTGTTTTGGCTCTAAGACTGACAGAACAGAACTCATAAATATAAAGAAAACAAACAGACGCAAGAGTTAATCCAAGGGCAGTAGGGATGTTAACACTGTAGCAAGCTATGGTTAATTTCACATTACACCATTAACAGGTTAAATCTTTTCTTTCATAAAATTAATTTATTTATTCTTTTTCCTGTTCCAGCCAGCAAAACCAGGTACCATGGAAAATGGGAAATAAAGCTACACGAAACAAGATCAGAAAATTAAAAAGAGGCTAGGAAATGAAGCTACATTGTAATGTACCTGAAATCCCAGAAACTACTTTAAAAAAGAGCTGAGTCTAAAATAAAGAGGAGTTGGGGGACGGGTTTGCAGGAAGGAATGTTGGCAAGTATTGATTCACATGCTTTAGTGATCCCATGCAGGTTCTTTTTTAAACAGAAAAAAAATAAATAAATCAGAGTACTAATGAGCTGGCATGCCCAAATGTGACATACACATGAAAAAGAAAGCTATTCTATTTCTAGAGATTCATAACTAGACCACGAAAAATAAAAGAACTTTTTAAAAGGTATGATCAAAGTACTAAAGCAATCACTATACAAACATATTCAAGACTGAAAGCCTTTATGCAAAATATGCCATAAAATGAAGGTTCTTATATCATATTTAGGGGTAAAAAGAGAAAATCGGAAATAAAACAACACACTTTATTGCAGGAAATGTACAGAGCATTTATTGTAGAAATCCAGCTGTGCATTCTGGGTTTCAGTCTTGTTTAATACACACAGGGCTATCTACCTTGCAAATCAGCTTTCATCAATGCAACTTTGTCAGCAAAATAAAAAAAGGCAAAATATATTATATGTTAGTAAGCAATATTGAAATGGCAGCAAACACAGGAAAAACATTCAGAGTAAAGTGCATGCTGCTGTTAAAAAGAGAAAGAAATGCCATATAACACAAACAAATTAATGCTAATAGCCATAAATCTCTAGGCAAGCCAAAATGAGAAAGCAGTAATTTGCCAGTATTTTACTACAAATATAATGGTTAATTGAGCTGATGACATGTAATGAAGGAACATTAAAAGTTTTTTTCTTCTTTTTGGATAGATATGAATGCATTAGCAAAGTGAATGCATGGCTGCATCCTGAGTAGTCATTTGTCATGTTCAGATACAGTGAATTCTAAAGTCATTAGGACATTATCCCTTCCCATCTTCCTCTCCTCTAGACCTTTCTGTGTGACTGGGAGAATTAAGATAGAAATATACATCATGAACCATATATTGCCTTGGATCAACATACACAGATCTCCCATTGGCATGCACTAATCAAGGAAATAATATGGGCCTAATCCTTATAAAACCCTTTTCAGTCATTTTGGAGACAGAGACATCCACTTAAATCTTATTTTAAATTAAATCCCACTGAAAGCTCCTAATGTGGAATTTTCTTATCTAATCATATAAGAATCACTCATTTGGGGGTATTTAACAAGGCCCAAAATCTGTGAGATACTTAAGCATGTGCCCAGTTTAAAGCACATAAATGTGACTAGTCACATGTTTCAAGTTATTCAAGTGCTTAAGTACCTTGCTGAATTGGGACCCAAAAGATCCTCACATGACTAGGTCTAGCAATAGAGTATACTATTGATCACAGTTTAGCCAAAAGTATTAATTAGCTCTGATATATTTAGCCTGTATACTAAAATGCTGGTATCTATCAGATTAATCTGAAATTTTATGTAGCAGCTGGTGATCTGCATTCAACAAAGAAGGGACATCTAGGGCAGCCATTCCACTTTCTTAGCAGTTTTGAGTTCAAAAGTTTTTCTTTAAATATTTGGGCATTGCATCATTCTTTGGATATTATGATGGTTGACAAGTCACTCACATTTTTTTTAAAACAGAATTTGCTACTTGGACACCTTACAAAAATGAAGTGAAAATATCTGTAGGTGTTTAAATGCTATATATACATGCATTTATTTACACTTTAGTTATGCAATGTTAGATTTCATCATCAAATTAAAATTAGAAAAAAGTCATGCAGAAGTAAAGTAGAAAAACACAGACACTGAGGCAAAAAAAATAGAATAAAGTGAATGCTAAAATGCATGGATGTAGAAGGAAATACTTTTTGTAACTTATGGAACAATTGCCTTAATGAGTTTTTGCTATTGCTCATATCATTCTGAGTGTTTATGGCTTTGCAGCTCTTGCATATTGTGTGTAAATATTTCTCCAACAGAATTTGCTAAGAAACACAGATTGGTTACAGCCATATGACTGGTTTTAAGTGTAAATAATATTTTTTTAAAAATCATATTTCTTGACAGAATAAAGTATGTTTAACTGATGCTAGAAAATGTCAATAAATATTACCATTGGGTTCATAATTTTATGTACATATTATAGATCTATTTTTATTTATCTAAGCTATTTAGTAAGATGTGATAATATGCAGCTTTGAGTACTTGTGGTATAAATATAATTTTGTTTCATCTTTGTTGCGGACTTTTTAAAATTGACTGGATTTATTTCTTTGCATGGGTAATTAATTTTATATTTGTAAAGGAAGGATATGGATTAGTTTGGGATTTACACATTTAAACAAAAGCTTCATATTACCTAGTGGTCTGTCTTGATGTCTTGTGGCACATCAGAAAGGTAACTCAGAAGTTACCTTATGTCACCACAGTCCATCACCATGTGTGCTGAGGAAAATATTAAACTTTTCTATGGCAAGCCCTGATCCCACTTCAACTGAAGTCTATGGAAAAATTATTGAATTCAGTAGAGCAAGATTTGGCCCTAATGACCAAACCATAAAAGTGACTGTAATGATCTAGCTTTCGTTTAATTATTCACAGGTCTATTTAGCAATTTTTTACAGTTGTATCTTTATAGTTTCTTGTCATTGAAGATTTGTCAACAAAGAGGTCTCCACAAAGTTTAACTTCTATTCAAGAACCAAAACTACATGGAACAGGCATTTGTTTTTGGTGGCAACCCTGAATTCCTGTGATCATTAAAAACTTGCCTTTTCTGTCCCACCTGCCTACCTGTGAAAAGTATCACAAACCAGGCCATGATCCTGCAAACACTTATGCACATGTGTTACATTAAACACAGAAGTAATTCCACTGAAATCAATAGGATTTCTCATGGTAGTAAAGTTAAGCACATACATATAAGTGTTTTCAGGACAATAGCCTAATAAATAGAAGCCCTGATCCTGCAAGTGATAGCACAAGGGTGAACTGTGGCAATGAGTCTCTGAACAGACATAGCAGTCTATCAAATGCTATCAATTGTCGGATGGAGACTAAAGGGTATGTCTACACTACGAAATCAGGTCGATTTTACAGAAGTAAATTTTTATAATTCGATTTTATACAGTCGATTGCGTATGTCCACACTAAGAGCATTGAGTCAGCGAAGTGGGTCCTCACTATTATGGCTAGCATCGACTTACAGAGTGGTGTACTGTGGGTAGCTATCCCACAGTTCCCGCAGTCTCCGCTGACCATTGGAATTCTAGGTTAAGCTCCCAGTGCCTGATGGGGCAAAAGCTTTGTCGCGGGTTGTTTTGGCTACATGTCATTGGGCCCCCTCCCTCCCTCTGTGAAAGCAACAACAGACAATCGTTCCATGCCTTTTTTCTGGGGTCCCGCTCATCCGCTGGCCCCGCTCAGCCTGCTGCCGTGCTTGCCATACCACCGCAAGCATGGAGCCCACTCAGCTCACCGTCCATCTCCTGGGTGCTGCTGGCAGATGCGATACTGCATTGCTACACAGCAGCAGCTCCTTGCCTTCGCAGCAGATGGTGCAGTAGGATTGATAGCCACTGGGTGCTCCTGGTAGACCTTGGTGAGGTTGATCAGGGGCGCCTGGACAGACATGGCTATCCTCCTCTTAGAGAGGGAGTGACTCCAGGTCATTCTTTTCTTTAAGTTTCCTCTCATGGAGATTCAGTCTTGCCCGGAATATCATGCGAGCTGGAGGCTTCTGCCTCAGGCTGCTCTCCCAGCCAGCAGCATCGCACTGTCACACCT
The DNA here is from genome assembly GCF_009764565.3 of Dermochelys coriacea. Lineage (NCBI taxonomy): Eukaryota > Metazoa > Chordata > Testudines > Dermochelyidae > Dermochelys > Dermochelys coriacea. The sequence continues at coordinate 182,892,629 of NC_050070.1, read as the reverse complement.
ACCCCAACCTGCCCCTTGCTCCCATGGCTCATGTAGCCCGGACAATGGTAAGGAGCAGTTCAGCTTGTGGAATGACAAATCCAGAATGAAGGATTGCACTCTACAGGCCACGTTAAGACTATTTCAGAGTCCTAGATAGCATTTAGTCCCTATAAAAGGCTTTATGAAAATTTTCCCCTGCCCCTAACAAAAATGTTAATTTATCAGAGCAGCTGAAAAGGTAAGAAACCTGGGACTATAACTTAGAGAGAGCTTCCATATTATTTAACTCATAATTGATATAAGTCAAAGTAAAATTTCACAGTGCAATCTGTTCTAAGACTAAAAATGCAGGAGGGGAGTCAGAAAAAGGAACAGGGACCTGTTTTCACCCACTTTTGAACCAGGGACCTTTCACGTGTTCGATGAACATGATAACCACTACACTTCAGAAACCCAGCTTGAACATATCCCTCGCATTGTCCCTATTATACTTTATGTAACATGTGGTTGTATATTATTAATAGTTTGGTGTGTCATGGGCCTTCTCTTTTTTTTACCACAGACTTTGCTAAATGCACAGGAATGTTTTCTCTAGCTACAGAAGCTACCTAATGCAAGATCTATATCTATGGCCTTCCTGCTCACAAAACAGTCATGCCTCCACCCAAGGCTGACACACCGCGGAATGCATGTGACCCAGTGACCTGGCTCGGGCAGGATCACTAGCGAGGCATGCTACTTTTGCTGTTAAGCAAATACAGGAATTCTTTCCTGGCCTCTGCCACTGAATGCCTCCATGCATTAAGCTGTGCCCTATCAGTGCAGGAGGACTGCATGAGCCTGGAAAACATGTCATCACAAGTGCATTTTTTTCACCTTCTAATCTGCAATAACCATAGGGATGGACATGATAGGGGAAGCATAAAAACATTCTACACTCTACAATTCTGGGGGGACTGCATGGTCACCTGCGCTGCTGAGTGCTGCTGAGTTCGCCACGCTGGCCAAAGAGGAAATGAAATTCAAAAGTTCCAGGAGCTTTTCCTGTGTACCTGGCTAGTGCATCTGAGTTCAAAGTGCTGTCCAGAGCAGTCACAATGGAGCACTCTGGGATAGCTCCCGGAGGCCAATACCATTGAATTGCGTCCACACTCCCCCAAATTCAACCCAGTGATGTCAATTTCAGAGCTAATCTCCTCGTCTGAGAGGAGTACAGAAATCGATTTTAAGAGCCCTTTAAGTCGACAAAAATGGCTCTGTCGTGTGGACGGGTGCAGGGTTAAATCGATCTAACACTGCTAAATTCTACCTAAACTCATAGTTTAGACCAGGGCTAAGTAAGCATGTATAATTCCAATGCTCACAATTTGGTCAAAAGTCTCATGATATTTGGCATTTTTCTTAAAGTCCCAACTCATACAGTCAATTGATTATATGATCATCTTAAAGTAAGTTCCTATCTCTTATGATTAATGGAGAAAATCTACTCAGAAACCAGAAGGCAAATACAAATATTATGATTTTTAAGCCAATCTCATGATTTTGGGGTCTTGTCTCATAATCTTTGAATGCCTAGGCTTGGCAATATTGCAGTCTTCTCACATAGGGGAGAACTTTAAGATCTGACTGATCAAACATGAGCAGCCAGTCTTCCTCAAAAGGAAAATAGATCACCTAAAACTTAGAGCTGTCAAATGATTAAAAAAATTAAACATGATTAAATGTGAGATTAAAAAGAATAATTGTAATTGTGAGATTAAAAAGTCACAATTAATTGCAGTTTTAATCTCACTGTTAATAATAGAATACCATTTATTTAAACATTTTATATGTTTTCTACATTTTCAAATATATTGATTTTATATACAACACAGAATACAAAGTATACAGAGCTCACTTTACATTATTATTTTCATTACAAATATTTGCACTGTAAAAAAGATAAACAAAAGAAATAGTATTTTTCAATTCTCCTCATATAGGTATTATACTGAAATCTCTTTAACATGAAAATGCAACTTAAAATGAAGAATTTTTTTAATAAAACTGTACTCAAAAATAAAACAAATCCACTCAGTCCTACTTCTTGTTCAGTCAATCGCTAAGACAAACATGTTTGTTTATATTTATGGGAGATAATGCTCCCCACTTCTCATTTACAATGTCACCTGAAAGTGAGAACAGGCAATCACATGGCACTTTTTTAACTGGTGTTGTAAGGTATTTGCGTGACAGATATGCTAAACATTCCTATGCCCCTTCATGCTTCGGCCATTATTCCAGAGGACATGCTTCCATGCTGATGACGGTTGTACTTGACAACGATCCAAAGCAGTGAGGAATGTCACATGTCCTTTTTCATCATCTGAGTCAGATGCCACCAACAGAAGGTTGGTTTTCTTTTTTTTTTTTTTTTTTGGTGGTTTGGATTCTGTAGTTTCCGAATCAGAGTCTTGCTCTTTTAAGACTTCTGACAGCATATTCCACACCTTGCCCTGCTCATATTTTGGAAGGCACTTCAGATTCTTAAACCTTGTGCTGAGTGCTGTAGCTATCTTTAGAAATCTCACCTTGGTACCTTCTTTACGTTTTGACAAATCTGCAGTGAAAGTGTTCTTAAATTGAACAACATGTGCTGGGTCATCATTCGAGTTTCTCATAACACAAAATATATGGCAGAATGTGGCTAAAACCACAGGCAAGAAACATACAATTCTCCCCACACCCCAGGAATTCAGTCATAAATTTAATTAACACATTATTTTTTAAATAAGTGTCATCAGCATGGAAGCATGTCCTCTAGAATGGTGGCCAAAGTATGAAGGGGCATGTGAATACTTAGCATATCTGGCAGATAAATAGCTTGCAATACCAGCTACAAAAGTGCCATGCAAATGCCTGTTCTCCCTTTCAGATGACATTGTAAATAAGATTCAGGCAGCATTTTACAGGAGATAATGCTTGTTTGTCTTAGTGATTGGCTGACAAGAAGTAGGACTAAGTGGACTTGTAGGCGCTAAAGTTTTACATTGATTTGTTTTTGAGTGCAGTTCTATAATAAAAAAAATCTAAATTTGTAAGTTGCACTTTCATGATAAAGGGATTACACTATAGTACTTATATAAGGTGAATTGAAAATTACTATTTTTTGTTTATTTTTTTACAGTGCAAATATTCATATTAAAATAATAACATAAAGTGAGCACTGTATACTTTGTATTCTTTGTGTATTCTTTACAAATACTTTGTATTTGTATTTGTGTTGTAATTGAAATCAATATATTTGAAAATGTAGAAAAACATCCACAAATATTTATAATAAATTTAATTTGGTATTCTATTATTGTTTAACAGTGTGATTAACCTTATGATTAATCACAATCAATTTTTTAAATTGAGTTAATTTGTTTTGAGTTAATCACTTGAGCTAACTGCAATTAATTGACAGCCCTATTAAAAATGCTATTGACACTACATGTGTAGACTGGACTATATTTTATTACCTGGATATGGATAAGAGCTCGCTATTAATACTTATGCACAGGTAAATAAACGTAGGCTACTCCTGTCTGTTTATCTCTCATTTTATATGACAATAACTAGGTTAAATAATCAGTGGTGTTTTCATTATTCTGATGACTTCTTTACCAACTGTTCATCTCTTTTATACAGTCTAAGTACATTAATGGGTGGTTAGGATTATTTTAGTTTAAGAATGAATGTGAAGGAATGGTAGGAATGTCAGTCCCAGGATATTAGAGAGACAAGGTAGGTAAGGTAATGTATTTTATTGGACCAACTTCTGTTGGTGAGGCAGACAAGTTTTGTGATACACACAGCTCTTCTTTCCTTTCCCAGACCTATAGAAGACCTGTGTGGCTCAAAAGCTTGTCTTTATTACCAAGAGAAGTTGGTTCAATAAAACATATTACCTCCCCCACCTTGTCTCTGTGAAGGAATGGAATAGACAGTAATCAAGGTAATCAATGAGTGTTTAGTTGTCTATATGGTGACTCTAGCAAACTCATATTCAAGGATTTTAATTTCTTACATTCTTTATCATATTTTTATTATCTTAAAATATATTTTTGGCATGCTGCATTATTTCTAGTACATATTAAATTAAAATTAATATGTATTTTATTCATGGGCTCTTCTGTGGTGCTTATCATTGTCTTTATTGCATCCCTCACACACGTACTAACACTGTTGCCAACTCTCTCAAAAGTATAAGGAATCTCCTGATTTTAAGCTACTCATGATGCTGTTAATGGCCCAATCTTACTAGGTTACTTTTGTCTGGATCTAAAGCCCTTTGTAATTATGAAGAGACTCCCATTGACTTTAATGAACTTTGGATCAAGCCCATTAACCAAAACCATTACTAAAGGTAAAATTGACTTCCTGCTGATTCTTATGGGAATTCTCCACAAGGACACAGGATAGGATGGCCCTCTAAGGGAGGTGGGCTCAGCCCCACCCATGACTAATTAAGCTGGATCTCAGGGGATGGCTTTGAGACCAGGGATCAGATAACAGCCTGAAGGTAACCTGGTTCTCAGATAAAAGACCAGTAAGCATCACAGTTAGGGAGAAAACTGAGGCGAGTAATTAGGAGGCTCACGACTTGGGGAAAGGACCTGGAAGGGGGCTTTCCACTAGCTTGGAGAGTGAACTGGGCCTCAGTTCACAAGAACTTTTAAGCACCTATAAAATCAATGGGATTCAAAAAGCCTGAGAGCAGAGCCCCGGCTCTCTATACAACAAACGGGAAAAGATAGTTGCCTTCAAATGGGATTCCCAAAAGCCAGCATGCTAGGAAGTTCCTCACCTAATAGAACTAATGTGAGATGCCAAACTGTGGGGTCTGTGCTAAGCCTCACCCATCTCTCAGAGATAGGTGCTTAAGTCCATGCTGCAGGCAGATGTTTCCCTCTATTTGGGAATCTCAGCTGCAAACCCTCTGTGGGTGCTAGGCACATATACTATTTTAGCAAGAAGCCAGAAGAAGAACCTCCCTTATAATTTTGAGGCTAGTGAATAGGAGACTCACCAGGTAGACCCCCTCTCCATCTGAGTGGGAAAAGAGATCTGCCATCTCTCAGGTGAGTGACCCAACAGCTGGGCTAGGGGATAATCTGATGTGGAAAGGGGGCTCTTTCATTCTCTCCTGTTGAAGCTGTTCCACTTTGCATCAATAATTTTAAAAGGTCATCGGAGCAGGGGACTTAGATCCTGGATCTCCCAAGGGAGTGCTCTAACCCCCGTGATACAGAGTCATTCTCATGCTTTCTCTCTCTCTCTCTCTCTGGCCCAATGTTGAAGCTATGTCAGTGTGGCTAAACAATGAGAGACTCACTCAGCCAGAAAGAGAAAGAATGAATTAAGCTTAAGCAGTTAATGAAAAAAACAAACATTTTCTTGATCTGAAAGTCATTAAGAGAATATTAACATGGAACACCACAATGCCATTTTTGTAGTCACTTTTCAAAGCAGAATGGTACTTTAGTGAAAGTAATGTACTGAAAGACAGTTGCTAAATTCAGAATGATGTGAATAAAGTGTATGTAGGGACAGAGAATTAATTTAAACTAATATATAAAAGTGAAAACTATGTGGAGTGAAGCTACTGGAGGAATTAGAGATAGACCGTAGCCAAACCCTTAAACATTAACACCCTAGTACTACTGACTCCTTGAAATCAAAATCCACATTTTATAGCCAGAGCCCATCTGCCCTCATAACCAAAACTGTAATCATCCAGGGCAAAATCTTTGATTTCATATTCAAATAAATCTTTTGGGGCCTAATTCATTCCTAACTTGCATCCCACACTGTTCCACTGGAGCCACTAAAGCTATACAGTGTGTGACAGAGCACAGTTTGGCCTTAATAACTTCAATGGATAAGAAGATTTACAACCAAAAAATCATAATCTAAGCAGGTCACATAATACAGGACAGACACTGGGACACTGCTTATACATTAGCTAATGTCTAAGTATTATATAGAAGCTAATTGTTACTGTTACCATGATTAAATAAAATATGCCACAAACAAACAAAAGACATGAAAACCAGCTTGTCACTAAAGAAGAGCAGAACCTACAGATTATATTCAAGAGGTAAATTAATGTTCTTAGGTTAGTTTGTGCTTTGTTGAGTAGGTACACATTTCTCCCTCGTGGGCATCTACCCTCATTAATAGTGTACACAAGTTATACTACAACTGAGGCACAATGCTAATTACACAGGTAAAATATAAACCCACCATGTAGACAGTACAAATAAACAGGACTCAGCAGGATGGGTCTAACACTTGCACAATGAGCTATAAGAATATCTGCTTTATATTGGAAGTACGTATGATGAAACTATTATGATGTTCAGTACCTTCACATCCTCTTTCTATTTGCCCGTTGCAAAACAGGGCATCTGAGATCAGATCAGGCAGACGTCCATTTAAGTCAACTGATGCAAGGCAACCTTGAAATCCCTCCTTTGCATGCACCAGTTTTGGTAAGGATTTATACATTTCTTTCGCCACTCCTCCAATATACAAATCACCTGTTAAACAGAAGTAAATATTAGTCATAGAAAAGAGAGCTAGAAGGTCTTTTGGTTTGCTTAAATATCTGGCATTCTCTTTCTAAATAACATAGAATATCAGGGTTGCAAGGGACCTCAGGAGGTCATCTAGGTCAACCCTCTGCTCAAAGCAGGACCAATCCCCAACTAAATCATCCCAGCCAGGGCTTTGTCAAGCCTGACCTTAAAAACGTCTAAGGAAGGAGATTCCACCACCTCCCGAGGTAACACATTCCCGTACTTCACCACCCTCCTAGTGAAAATGTTTTTTCCTAATATCCAACCTAAACCTCCCCCACTGCAACTTGAGACCATTACTCCTGTTCTGTGATCTGCTACCACCGAGAACAGTCTAGATCCATCCTCTTTGGAACCCCCTTTCAGCTAGTTGAAAGCAGCTATCAAATCCCCCCTCATTCTTCTCTTCTGCAGACTAAACAATCCCAGTTTCCTCAGCCTCTCCTCATAAATCATGTGTTCCAGTCCCCTAATTATTTTTGTTGCCCTCCACTGGATGCTTTCCCATTTTTCCACATCTTTCTTGTAGTGTGGGGCCAAAAACTGGATGCAGTACTCCAGACGAGGCCTCATCAATGTCGAATAGAGAGGAATGATCACGTCCCTTGATCTGCTGGCAATGCCTCTACTTATACAGCCCAAAATTCCATTAGCCTTCTTGGCAGCAAGGGCACACTGTTGACTCATATCCAGCTTCTCGTCCACTGTCACCCCTAGGTCCTTTTCTGCAGCATTGCTGCCTCGCCATCAGATCCCTAGTCTGTATTTTGTGTTTTGTCACATATTTTATGGGGAGACACCATCACTATGGTGTTCTGAGTGAGAGCTTTGAGATGCTGGAACTTGCTCCCACTTTGGTCCAAAATAGCCTGATTTTGGTGATCTTCCAAGCATGTTGCAAAAGACACACATGTGACTGGGGAGCTTGGAGAGGGCGTAAGGTATGCTTCCAACAATAACGAAGGGGTGGAAAGGAGCTTTTTTGTAAGAGGCTGACTTCCCAATTGAATAATTTTCATGCTGTGAGGTTTTTACTTTATTTTTTTTCCAGTACCAGTTATGTTTTAAGGCTCCCTAGAGTCTTTTATAGTCATCTTTTAAAATCAAAATAAAGAAAACAAGCATACATTGCTGGTTTGATGTTACCTTCATGTGAATAGATTTTTAGACTTTCTGATATCTCAATGAAAGATTCATAGATTCATAGATACTAAGGTCAGAAGGGACCATTCTGATCATCTAGTCCGACCTCCTGCACAGCGCAGGCCACAGAATCTCACCCACCCACTCCTATGAAAAACCTCACCCATGTCTGAGCTATTGAAGTCCTTAAATCATGGTTTAAAGACTTCAAGGAGCAGAGAAGCCTCCCTCAAGTCAACCATGCCCCATGCTACAGAGGAAGGCAAAAAACCTCCAGGGCCTCTCCAATCTGCCCTGGAGGAAAATTCCTTCCCGACCCCAAATATGGCAATCAGCTAAACCCTGAGCATATGGGCAAGATTCACCAGCCAGATACCCAGAAAAGAATTTTCTATAGTAACTCAGATCCAATCCATCTAATATCCCATCTCAGGGGATTTGGCCTATTTACCCTGAATATTTAAAGATCAATTACTTACCAAAATCCCATTATCCCATCATACCATCTCCTCCATAAACTTATCAAGATAAACAGGATACAATATTTGTCTGTTTCAAGTGGCTACAAGTACAATGCCACCATACTATATGATTGTTTTGTATTCTGTGCAATAGGATAAGTAGAATAAGACACTTTCTTGGTCCCAACAAGCTGATACCCTAATACTACTCACCGTTTTATAATTAGTTAATAAAACTCTTAGGTACTTACATGACCTCACGACCATTGTATCTGAGCTCCTCTCAGTGTTTAATGTATTTATCCTCACAACACTCCTGTGAGGTAGGGAAGTGTCCATTTTACAGATGAGGAACATAGGCCCAGATCCCCAAAAGTATTTAGGCTCCTAACTACCATTAATTTCAATGGGACTTAGGAGCCTAAATACCTTTGAATATCTGGCCTAATGTCACACAGGAAGTCTGTGATAGAACATGGAATTGAATTTGGGTCTCCAGAATCCTAGGTTAGTATCTTAACTACTGTACAATATTTCTGGGACACTTTTTCCCTTGGGGGAGCACCCTGTAACTCTCACATTCCTCATCTGTATATAATTGTGATATTGCATATAAAGCTTGCCATGTAAGGTATTATTGGAAAGGTTATGATCGGCTGAAACCCATTGTTCCATCTAAATATGTGTATCATTAATGCATATAAAATTATAAGAATTGTGTTGAATGGTTTTCACTAAAATACACTAAAAAGAAAAGGAGTACTTGTGGCACCTTAGAGACTAACAAATTTATTAGAGCATAAGCTTTCGTGCTTATGCTCTAATAAATTTGTTAGTCTCTAAGGTGCCACAAGTACTCCTTTTCTTTTTGCGAATACAGACTAACACGGCTGCTACTCTGAAACTAAAATACACTGTGGGTTTGGGATGTGCCCAGATACTAGCTATCCATAGACAACAACAAAGGAAGTAACCAACTCCCAGGAGGGTGCTGAACAGACATCTCTAGCCATTGTCCAGCAGAGGAGTTGCAGTTTAATGTCTCACTCAGAGGAGACACACAGAGGGTATTTCTTCACCTTGGATTCAGCAAAGCCCACCAGACATGCCTGGACTTGTGTTCTCCAAGCACATGGACTAAGAGTATAAAAAAGAACACAGTGGCCCCATGCTTGTTCTTTTCTCCTCCCCCCACCAACGCTGCAAGCAACAAGAACATTCAGAAGACTGAAGACTCCAACAGTGAAGACTGGCCCAGGTTTCAAGGGTGAAACCTGTTTATTATGAACTGTAACATCCAGTGGGGTGAGAAAACTGTTTGATCTAAATACTGCTTAGTGTCTTACAGGTTTAGAATTTAGATTGTGCGCTTATTTTGTTTTCTTTGGTAACTATCTCTGGCTTTTTGCCTATCACTTATAATCACTTAAAATCTATCTTTTGTAATCAATAATCTTGTTTATCTTTACCTGTGAATTTGCCTGAAAAGCTTGGTAAATTTGCTCAGGTTTACAAAGGCTGCTGTACATCCACTTTCCAATAATGAAGTGGTAAACCAATTAATACATTTGCATTGCTCAAGAAAGGGTCTTGAGCACTGCAAGATGGTATATTCCTGATGTACAAGGCTGGGAGCTGGGGGGATTTGGCTAGTGACTTTCTCTGTGTGATTTCATGAGTGGCTCTGTGAGCATTTACACTTTAGAGCTTACAAGTAGAAGTATGAAGGGGCATACAAATGGTTAGCATATCTTGCATGAAAATATCATGCAAAGCCAGCAACAACAGTGCCATGTGAATGCCTGATCTCAGTTTCAGGTGGCATTGTACATAAATAGCAGGTAGCATTATCTCCCGTAAATGTAAACAAACTTGTTTGTCTTAGCAATAGGCTGAACAAGAAGTAGGACTGAATGGACTCTAAAGTTTTACATTGTTTTGTTTTTAGTGTAGTTGTGTAACAAAAAAGTTCTACATTTGTAAGTTGCACTTTCACGATAAAGAGATTACACTACAGTACTTGTATGAGGCGAATTGAAAAATACTATTTTTTGTTTATTTTTTTACAGTGAAAATATGTGTAATAAAAAAATAATACAAAGTGAGCACTCTACACTTATAACTGTGTTATAGTTGAAATCAATATATTTGAAAATATAGAAAAAATCCAAAATGTTTATAAAATTAAATTTGTATTCTATTATGGTTTAACACTGTGATTAAAACTGCTATTAATCACAACTATTTTTTAAAATCTAGTTAATATGTTTTGTGTTAATCGCTTGAGTTAACTGTGATTAACACAAACCCCCACAAAGATAGAGTCAGAGGTTTCAATTACCTCCTGTACCTAGGCTCCACTTGGCTCAGGGAAAGGGTGACTTGCTGTGCTGGCCTGGTTCCAGCACCAGTTAATCACAGGAAAGACCAAATACCAGTGGAGGTTTTTTGTAGTAGAGACACATTCTACCAGGATCCTCTTCCTGTCCTGCCATTCTCCTTACACTGGCATTGAGGGTAGTACGTCTAGCACAGGAACTGCCCCAACAGGTTTACACCATCAGAGAGTTCCTCTCCACAAGGGAAATTCTCTACTAGACAATTATGGCCAAACTTCTGAACATCACAAAGTGCAAAGATCATACTGGATATTCTGGCCTTAAGTATATGACCAGGTATGAAAAGGAGCTAGATAATTTATCACTGTTTCAAAACCAACCAACCAAATAACATAACACCATGTGGTAGTGAAAGGTATTGAGTTTCAGGGATCTTATAAGAATACTACAATATTATACACACTGAAGTACACCTGTATTACTAGTGTAAGATATAGTGGTTTTGACCACAGCTGGAGGACACTGTAGTGTTTCTTTATATGGAAGTCCTTGAGACTTGAAATCCTATATCTTATACAAAAGGTTCTAGGGAATGCTTCAGCAAAGTATCTTGACCCTTATATGGAAGGATGACATATAGGGCTGAGAGTAGTTCAGTTTGGATTCCCATTTAAATTTTGGTCTCTGCTGAGACTGACAGTAAGGTAGCCAATTAATGCCAGCAATGGTGATTGTTAGATTGTCTATAGGGAATTGGACTGAGACCACCAATTCATTTCCCATAGGCCACCAAATGTCTTTCAGACACTAACAATTTTAGTCACTATGGACCAGCCTGTTAACCTGAATTGGACATGAATCAGTGAGCTAGAGATTAAGTACTTTGTATCATATTACTACTCCTTTGAGTCATCCAGTCCACACATTAGCAATATCTATAGCAACGCATACTAAGAATAATTAAATCTCATGCTTCAGAACAGAAGCTTGTTGCCTGCTGGGGTTCAAGAAGGAATTCTCTACCCATATCAAATGGCTACGTGATCTGAAGAGTCAACAATGGTTTCCTCTGGAGCATTAGCTGTTGTCAACTCTTGAAGGTAGGGCATCAGATAGAACAGACTAGTGGTCTGATCTGCTATAGCAATTCCTACATTCCCACAAATAGGACATAATTATTTCCTTAGTAGGACTGTAATTGGTACATTTTCAGTCCATTGCATTGGAAATAAGGCAGATAATGAAAATGTTCCTTCTTTTTCTCATATGAAACACAATGAAAATCAAACCCTAAGAGTTTTTCTGAACTACTGATCTGTCAATGGTTGTCTGACATAGATATAATTTCTCTGAATTTATTATGGTAGACTTGAAAGTGGGAAGTTTCAGAAAGGTAAAAGAAAGTCAACAAAATACCAGAGCTATAGCACAAAGATTAATTTCTTCCTCTTTCATTTCACATTCTTGTCAACTCTACTATAAAACCTAAAGAAGTTTCCATTGTCCACGCAGAACCTTCCAGATTCTTTTGATTCATTAAAACCTTTAGAGATATTGATTCAATATGATGATATCCCAATAATGCCTAGAACTTTTTCTTAGGCAAGGCAGTCCACTGTTACATGAAGCCATGTATTCAAGGGCCAATGAATAACTATTACAAATCAAGGTCATAGCAGAATTATAAGAAGAGAAGCTCAGATTACTCCTGTAAATATGTGTTGGAAGTCATCAGCAAGATGCTCCGTTAGTTAACCATAAGACCCACAGAAACATGAATATACATAGCATGATGTTTCTGGTGAAATAATTTATGGTTTAATTACATCTTCCTAGCCATGATTAATCTTCTAAAAAAATAGGACCACTGTAATAGCATATATTGTGTTTTGTAAAATATACCATACTTAGCATTGTAAAAGATGTCATACTTAGCAAACTGCTTACGTTGCTCATTGGTGACTTCCTGCATAAACTGGAACACTGGAAATATGTTTGTGATGAGATGAAAAAAAATCTGCGGCAACCATAGGCAACTCTTTCCAGGCTCAGTAAATATCCTGACTAAGCTGCAAGAGGAGGACAATTTATCAGCTGAAGCAGCAGGTTTCAAATCACTGAACATTATTTCCTATATGCTTGAGAAACTCTCAGAACAGCAGAAAGCTATGCTCAACTGCTTAAAGAAGCAGAAGACAAACAACCAAAACTAAACAAATAAAAACCAGCCGCCGGAAAAAATCCAGTCCATTGAACTTGATAGCCAGTGATGAGTTCATAAACCAGGCACTATCACAGATACAATTAATTTGGAGAAAAATGTGACATCTCTGCTTTAGCACTAGAACAGTGGTTCCTAAACTTGTTCTGCCTCTTGTGCAGGGAAAGCTCCTGGCGGGCCAGGCTGGTTTGTTTACCTGCTGTGTCTGCATGTTCGGCCGATTGCGGCTCCCAGTGACCACGGTTCGCAGTTCTAGGCCAATGGGAGCTGCTGGAAGCAGCGCGGGCCAAGGGACATACTGGCCGCTGCTTCCAGCAGTTCCCATTTGTCTGGAGCAGTGAACCACGGCCACTGGGAGCCGTGATTGGCCAAACTTGCGGATGCGGCAGGTAAACAAACCAGTCCAACCTGCCAGCGGCTTTCCCTGCACAAGTGGCGGAACAAGTTTGGGAACCACTGCACTATACTAACTAGGCAAAATATTTCTCATCACTGACAAAACTGATGGAAAATAAAAGTAAAATATTTACTAAAGGGAGAGCTGGTTAAAAAAAAAAGACTGTTTTGGGGAATTTTTGGATTTTTTAATTCCCTGATATGTTTTCATTAAAACAACATGTGAAAAATAAAATCTGCTCTCAAAAAACAAAAATTGAAGGCTTTTTTGGCCTTTTGGTTTTTGCACCCATCCCTGTCTTTTCTGCTGTCAAAAAGGGGAAGAAGATGTGCAGAAAGGGAAAGAAAAGGGGAAATAACATTTTCCAGAAATTTGTTGTTTTTGGTTTTCTATGGAAGAAACATTTTTAAAAGAAATTGTTTTTTTTCTTTAGAAAAAAAGGTCATTTGCTATAAAAATAGTTGAGATAGGTAATTTTTGACTAGCTTTATGGGCTACATTTTGACTCAAGATGACATGCTCAGACAGGGTCAAAGGGGAAATTTATAACTCCCCTCATGACCATGTATGGCCACTTGAAGTTTCAGTTTGGGCACAAAAGAGTGAGGGGCACTGTATGTTCACTCCCCCCACCCCTGCTGCCTTCTTTCCCCAAACACACTAATCTGGAGCAAATGGGTAGGAAAGCTTTTGATATGGTGTCCCCCCAGTATTCTTGCCAGCAAGTTAAAGAAGTATAGATTGGATGAATGGACTATAAGGTGGACAGAAAGCTGGCTAGATTGTTGGGCTCAACAGGTAGTGATCAATGGCTCGATGTCTAGTTGGCAGCCGTTATCAAGCGGAGTTCCCCAGGGATCAGTCCTGGGGCAGTTTCGTTCAACATTTTTATTAATAATCCGGATGATAGAATGGATTGCACCCTCAGCAAGTCTGCAGATGACACGAAGCTGGGGAGAGGTAGATACACTGGAGGGTAGGGATAGGGTCCAGAGGGACCTAGACAAATTCGAGGATTGAGACAAAAGAAATCTGATGAGGTTCAACAAGGACAAGTGCAGAGTCCTGCACCTGGGATGGAAAAATCCCAGGCACCGCTATAGGCTGGGGACCCACTGGCTAAGCGGCAGTTCTGCAGAAAAGGACCTGGGGATTACAGTGGATGAGAAGCTGGATATGAGTCATCAGTGTGCCCTTGTTGCCAAGAAGGCTAACCAGATATTGGGCTGCACTAGTAAGAGCATTGCCAGCAGACCGAGGGAAATGATTATTTCCCTCTATTCGGCACTGGTGAAGCCACATCTGGAGTATTTTGTCCAGTTTTGGGCTCGCCACTACAGAAAGGATGTGGATAAATTGGAGAGTCCAGCGGAGGGAACGAAAATGATCAGGGGGCTGGGGCACATGCCTTACAAGGAGAGGTTGAGGGAACTGGGGTTATTTAGTCTGCAGAAGAGAAGAGTGAGGGGGGATTTGATAGTAGCCTTCAACTACCTGAAGGGGGGTTCCAAAGAGGATGGAGCTCGGCTATTCTTAGTGGTGGCAGATGACAGAGCAAGGAGCAATGGTGTCAAGATGCAGTGGCCAAGGTCTAGGTTGGCTATTAGGAAAAACTATTTCACTAAGAGGGTGGTGAAGTACTGGAATGGGTTACCTAGGGAGGTGGTAGAATCTCCATCATTAGAGATTTTTAAGGCCCGGCTTGACAAAGCCCTGGATAGGATGATTTAGTTGGTGTTGGTCCTGCTTTGAGCAGGGGGTTCGATTAGATGACCTTCTGAGGTCTCTTCCAACCTTAATCTTCTATGATTGTATGAAGGAGAAGGGAAAATCTTGCTTTGCCCCTCAATGCACTAGGGCCAAGAGAGCTGACATGTCATTATATAAGATCCAGGAGTTGTAATTTGTTGATGTTATGCTCTTGTAGTGGCATAATGATGTCTTACTCTCTACTAAAAGTTGTATTGTTTGGATATACTCTAGCACTACATTTTTGAAAAAAAAGCATTTTTGTTGTTGTTTCTTCGTGACTTGTTTCTTCATGACTTGTTCACATTTTCCATTGAAAAAGAGAGAGAGCCACTGTCATAGCGCACACACACCCTCTTTATTTTCCATGAAGGCTTCAATTCCACATTCACAAGGGACAATTAGATTCTCCACATAATTCAGTCCATCAGAAAATGAAAACAAGGCAGAATCTCTGAGTGTTGAAAAGGAGAAATCAAGTATATGCAGTAAACACCATTGGGGGTTACAGGACCAGTAAGTTAGAGGAGAATTTAGCCCTTTGTCTACTGAAAGAGATTAGCGGGATCAGCAGACCATGCTCCAAACTCGCTTACACCTGCTTTTGTCTTGTTTACAGTGAATTGTAAACTCTCTACACAAGACATTCATGCTGAATATCTGTCTACATATGATCACACACTATGGGCCTTCCTCCTGCATGTTCTCCCTACATGTAACTCCTACAGACTTCAATGTGAGTTACGTGATCTAAGCTCTTGGGGGAACAGGCTCTAAATTTGTGTCTGTTTATTTGTCTGCATATTGTCTATGTGAACTACTGCCCTCACTGGAGGGAATGACTTATCTGTTCAATGGTAAGAGATCTGGACCCCTTCTACAGGCTGCAGCCTACCCAAAGTAAACCCTATTACTACTACAAATGTTAGAGAGCTTCATGGATTGCCTATAATTAACCAACTTCATGTCCAATTATTTTCTTTCTTTCTTTCTTTTTTTAACATCTGGAAAAAAAACACAAAAGAGATAAATTGTTTATTTAGTTACAAAGTTAACCACCGTAATTACCTAGAGCAAAAGGTTTCTTTCTTTTTTTTTCAAAATTTGTTTTCCTCCTATTATTATTTTGATTTTTTCACATATACTCCTGTACTGTCTTCAAATTCATCTTGACATTTTTAATTTAAAAAAAAAGAATTCAAAGTAACATATTTGGAAAGGACAAATAAGGACAGAGAAGTAGGAAAGGAAGAAAAGAAAGAGGCAAAGGGTAGAAAAAACAGAGGATTCCTTTTGTGTTATCCAGGCATTCTTGGAGAAAGAGGTCTATAAGTAGGAGAAAATATTCCTCAACCTCATAATCTCCTTCCATTTCTATTATAAAAGTCAATATTACAGAGGCATCTTCATTCTTGGTCAAACATTTAGCAGCATGGTCATTTCCATGTTCAAGATAGTTAAGTCCCAGACAGACTGCGAAGAGCTATAAAAGGATCTCACAAAACTGTCTGACTGGGCAACAAAATGGCAGATGAAATTTAATGTTGATAAATGCAAAGTAATGCACATTGGAAAACATAATCCTATCTATACATATACAATGATGGAGTCTAAATTAGCTGTTACCACTCAAGAAAGAGATCTTGGAGTCATTGTGGATAGTTCTCCGAAATCATCCACTCAATGTGCAGCAGCAGTCAAAAAAATCAACAGAATGTTGGGAATCATCAAGAAAAGGATAGATAATAAAACAGAAAATATCATATAGCCTCTATATAAATCCATGGTATGCCCACACCTTGAATACTGCATGCAGATATGGTCGCTCCATCTCAAAAAAGATATATTGGAATTGGAAAAGATTCAGAAAAGGGCAACAAAAATGATTAGGGGTATAGAATGGCTTCTATATGAGGAGAGATTAATAAGACTGGGACTTTTCAGCTTGGAAAAGAGGCGACTAAGGGGGGATATGATAGAGGTCTATAAAATCATGAGTGGTATAGAGAAAGTAAATACGGAAGTGTTATTTACTTCTTCTCATAACACAAGAACAAGGGGGCACCAAATGAAATTAATAGGTAGCAGGTTTAAAACAAACACAAGAAAGTATTCTTTCATGCAACGCACTGTCAACCTCTGGAACTCCTTGCCAGAGGGTGTTGTGCAGGCCAATACTATAACAAGGTTCAAAAGGGAGCTGGATAGATTCATGGAAGATTGGTCCATCAATGGCTATTAGCCAGGATGGGCAGGAATGGTGTCCCTAGCCTCTATTTGCCAGAAACCGTGATTGGGTGACAGGGTATGGATTTCTTGATGATAACCTTTGGGGCGCCTGCCATTGGCCACTGTCAGAGGACAGGATACTGGGCTTGATGGACCTTTGGTCTGACCCAGTATGGCTGTTCTTATGTTCTTATGTCTTTTTTGAATCCTCTGATTCAGCACAATAAATAAGTACCAGTATTTCTAGAGGACATGTATATTACAACCTGCAGAGGCAAGCAGTAAAGGAAAAAGAGTGAAGGAAGACATTGCCAGTAGTACAGGTAGTGCTAAGAGTAGTGCTGTTGGGTCAGGGATACCACAATGATGGCAAAGAAAACCTCTATTAGGGCGAAATCCAATTCTCACTGAAGTCAATGAAAGTTTTTCCACTGATTTCATTTGTAGTTGATTAGAGCCTTTGGTGCATATACTGAGATGCCATTTTCAATATAGAGAGTTAAGTTACTGCTGAATAAATCAATCAAGCTTCTGAGTTTATCTTGTAAATTATTTGTGTCAAAGTGCTATGGAAAAATGATACAGAACCAATACATCACATAAGTGATACAGAAACAAATGTATTAATGTTCATCTAGTAAACAAAATTTCCCCCTTCTCCCCACCCCCCATGATCTTTTTAATTTGCTGCACTTGTTCAGCGTAAAAACTAAAAGAGTTGTGAAGGCTGAACCAATGAAATTTAAAATAAAACTTTGGGACAGAGTGGCCCACATCCTTTTTTAAACTGATTTTAGTAAATAATTCTTACTTTTTGGCACTACTTCATCACTAACATGCTATCAATGACACATGCATTGCTTCTCCCCTATGGATCAGTCATCAGCCAAGACCTTCTATATTGCATGCTCTTGGGGGCAAAGGCTATTTGTTGATTTTTATGAATATCAAATTACTTGTAGAGAGAGAATTCCTTTAGTCATTGCCTCATAAAAGTGCCAGCAGCATATAAAATGTACTTGGATTAGACAGAGTAGATATTTGAGGGTAGGTAGCTAAGATATTGTACTGCAACTTTATTCACTGCTGGCAATACCTTTTTCTTGTTGTGCCAAGGAAAGGCTCATTATTTTGGGTGAATAATACTATTCATTCAGATGTGTTCCAACTATAGAGAAACAAGCAATGAAGATCTAACAGGAACCACAACTTGTGTCTTCATCAGACCAAAATAAAGAAGTCATTCCTGGAGCTTTTTTGGTTAGCGTTGCATAGGACTCAGAGATAGTGATGGATATATTTGTGAACATATTTCCCTTCATCCTTTTTTGTGCTCCTGATTTTCAACTATATTCCCAGTCATTGTTTTGATTTCCTCTCTCTCATTATAGAGGAAATTTTTCTTTCTTGTTTCCAATGTCACTCTGTCCAAAATTAGTGCTGCAGTTATTGAAGAGAATGTTGTGACCATGCACTATTTTGGCTTTACTCCTCCAGAAAGAGACAACAAGGCATGGATTTAGACTGCGGGAATCTGAAGGAATGACACACATACGTCTCTGATTTCTTGTTGTGCCATATGAAGATACAATGGCATGACTCTGACTCCTTGATGTGCAATGGTGTTAGGCATGCTTTTCATCCAGTGCGCTGCTGTAGTGCATCAAATGTTTCAAAATAATCAAGCATATGACACTTCTTTCCACCAAGCAATCAAATGAGAAAAGTAGACCAAGTACATTGGGATGCATCAGAGGAAAAGTCCAGTCTCCAAAAAATGCAAGGATGCTCATCAGACTTTCCACAAAACCCAATAAACACAGATTATTCTTCTGCTACTGCATGCCTGATCAATTTAAGTAGCATACATTATTACAGGGCTACTCATTCACAGCTTTTAGAGTAGCAGCCCTGTTAGTCTGTATCCACAAAAAGAAAAGGAGAACTTGTGGCACCTTAGAGACTAACAGATTTATTTGAGCTTTCGTGAGCTACAGCTCACTTCATCAGCCCTGTGTGCTGGGACAAGGGAAATGAGATCCCAAGCTGTGTGTCTGGTAAAGAGAATGTGTCTCCGGCTCTTCTTTGTCTGTGGAGCAGACAGAAGGTGCCTTTCAGCCTGTGATGGTTGAGAATAGTGCAGTTGTCTCAGAGTTGGTTCTGGATTCTACTAAAGCCCAGGAAGGGAATAGTCCTAAGTTTGCATCTGCTAGGGAGAATGGCACTGTAACTAGGTTGCATATGCTCAAATAAATTTGTTAGTCTCTAAGGTGCCACAAGTACTCCTTTTCATTCACAGCTGTTTGTGGCTTGAATAGTTACTCAAGCAGGTACCAGGTGGAATTCTTATGGTGAGAACACAGAGCTTGGGTTGGAACGAGATTCCTTTGTTTTTCAAGTAATTATGAGGTGCAATGGTGGTGGGAGGAGGGGGGGGAATAATGAGCGTTAATACTAGGGGCAGCTGTCAGTAGGTTTCCCACATCCTAATATTTCTTTGATATGTCAAAGTCTCTAACTATCCTAAACACAGCTGAGGTGTAAAATGTCCATCTTTAATTGACCTTGGGGGACAATTTTCCAGGCACAAATGGAAGTTAAGCATCTAACCCACACTAATTTCCAACAGGAGTTAGGTGATTAATTAATATTTGTCCCTTCCCTCCCTCACACATGATTTGCCTTGTGTGACAGGCAGGTCAGAGCAAGACAGGACTTTGCCCTTGTAGGTGAAGCTTAAACACCTTTTTACACAAACTTAATCATAAAACAGAAGAGTAAATGTAAAGAATGCTCTGGCTCTTGTGACAGCCCAAACCAAGGTCTAAAGTGTGTCTCATTTCAGCCAAAATCCAGAGAATAAGAGGAAACCCTGTTCTCACTTCCCACCTACAACTGTCCGCTCTGTCCTTCTTCACAGAGATCTTACATTCTACACTCAACCCCGTGAGCCTCCACAACAGATCCCACTCTAGTGTGCCTGAGGATCAGGATTAATTAACCCCTTCACAGATAGCCTATCCTTGCACAGCCACAAATTAAGGGGACAAAAATGCAGTCCTTCCTCTAGTCACAGTAGCACAGTCAATCCCTGCCCTGCCAGCCTCTGGGTGGCATCAATACACTCTGCCACAGTCCATTAGCAAAGGCAATACATTCAAGAGAGATTGACAAAGATCTAAGTTATGTCCACACTGCCTCCAGAGCACATGCATTGTAGCACGAGGTTTTTCAACCCTGCCTATGGCAGGGTGCTGCTGTGTTTTTCCCCATCTTCTGACACTACTACCCTGGGACCAAATCTTCTCTTCCATCATCTGCCTCTGCCATTCCCTAGGCCACTCACCTGCTCCAGACTCCTGGAACTTTAAAGGAGTATGTCCTGGAATAGACAGGACCCAATCCCCACTTCTCCTTAAAAGGGATGACAGTGTTACATCACCCCTGCAATATAACGTGATCCTTGTTCACAAACCTGCTACATGTTAGTTACATGAGAGGATGAACTCAGTCTGCCACTAGACAAGTTATCAAGAGAAGAGGAAAAGCACACAGTGTGGTGGCTTAGGCCCACTTTTTGTCACCTCTGAGAATCCAAACTTTATTATCAGTACCACATAGGAACGTGTATCTTTTATGCTCAATGGGACACTTTTGGGAAGAAAAGTAAGGTCTTTGGGATATTTCCTCTCTTCTAAGTGCAAATTCCAGCAGCTTCAAAACCCTTCACCTTAGCAACTGCAAATGGAAAGGACAACTTGTTCACTACCAGAGTTTTTGAATAGTTTTCACTGAATTATTTGCTCTTTCAAGTGCTTTGGGATACTACCAGTTGTGCACTGTGTCAGGTGCTGCCTTGTGTCTTCGATACTTTCCATGCTGCTAACAAAATAAGGCAAAGAGGTGATATGTATTTACAGGAATAGAACTGTGTAATTACAGGAGTGAACCTGGGTTAGAATGTCACTCTCTTCTGGGGAAATATATGCCCTCAATCCTATTGCCTGCCTCATTTCCATCTCATCCATAATACAAGGCTGGCTGAGATCTACTATTATAGCACAGAGGATGTCTTCCACTGTGTATTGTGCCTTCCATACCCTCCATCATGAGGAAAAGTACTTCCCTGTGGTTGTCTACTGGGCGTTCTATATATTCATTCCTTTTCAGCATATAACACAGATTACAGTTCTGTTTATCAAGAGAATTTATTAATGATATTCCTCCCCCTTGACAGACACTACTCATTCTTTTTAATATTCATGGGAATATTATGAATTCAAACTATGACATATACCAAAGGCAAATAGATGAGGTTGGTGCCAGAGAGTTATTAGTTTTGACGGGCACAATGAGAAGGAGCACAGTGCAGATTCTTTTGCTTCTAATTTGACAGTATGTCATATTCCAGGTTGGAGGTAAAACTCCTCATATCTGCTGCTCCACTTTTCTCCAACTCCCCTGATCATACTGTGCTACCTACTACCTGCTGCCCTGCAGACTTTCCTCACCAGCCTCAGCTGTGCTGCTGTCTTCAGTCTCCTCTCCTGCTGTTGCCATGCTATCCACTACTTCATACCTTTGTTGCACCTGCTGTTCTATCTACTATTGTCCCCCTGTGCTGCTGCTATGTCATTTCCCCTCCCTGCTGCATTTTTCCACCTAACTCACTGCCTTAGAGTAAATCTATTTATGCTGGATAAAAACTTCACATTTCACAGAAACTATTCTAAAAAGAGGATGGAGCTAAGTGGTCAGAAACATGAGAAGGAAGATGACTGTAGCAGCTGAGTTTTGAATAGAGTAGCAGGAGTGCTAAGGAGAGGGGTGTCTAAGTCACAATGTTTCTCAGGACTACTCTTGTCATGGTGCAGCTTAGAAACCTTGATCAGGAATGCACCTAAAGCCAGAATCCAGCTCTTAAACAGATTCTGATACAAGATACAATAAACCACATCAAAGAGAACTGACTCAACCCCAGTGATTATACTTCTCCTGACTTTAACATTTTGTTAGGAAGAGGAAGTAGAAGGAATCAGTATTAACAGAGATTAAGCAGATTTAAAACTAAAGCAATCTGTTTGTCCAATGTTGGTGGTGCCTGCTAAATGGCAAATAATAAAATCTAATTGCCACATAAATGTGTGTGGTAATCCATCTCCCATAGAATCAACCCTATGCCAATTACTTCACACTGTAATGTGAAGGAGGGAGGTGGTTATGCTGTGTGTGGGGTGAGGTGTTCAGGCATTCCAAATGCCCTTCATTGTATTCCTGCTCTCAACACACCTCTAAATTGCATACAACTAAAAACCAGACAAAATAACATGAAGCTGTCTTTTCATGCTATACGGTATCCAGATTTCCCTTCCTGTTTCCTGTAGACAGTTCCTCCATAATTACTCACTCACTCTCTGTTTGATAGCAAACACCTAATGCTAGCCCAGTTTATGCTTTCAAGATGTACACAAAAAGGGATTCCTCTGTATGTATATCGTCCCTGTCCAGTTGAAAGAGGGATTTTCAAGGATCAGTCATCTCTCCAGAACTCTTCCCCCTTCCTAGGTCTTCACCTGGTCCCCTATATAGACCATTAAGCTGTTATCAGATGTTAAAAAGCTTTGCCACTCCAAATGTATACTGGGACCGAATCTGAAAGAAGTGAAAGGCTTAGTATCCTATTACCAAACCCCTCGCCGATCCAATTGCCTTCCAATAGTCTACAAAAACTTTTACATGAATCAGCTACTACTGCAATAAGGCTGCTTAGTCAGCACTCCAGGCCCCTTTAAGGGTGTTACACAGTACTACTAGCACTGCATATTTTTAAGAAAAGATTTGGAAGGTATCCCTCAGAGAATTCAAGGAGCAGGTTCAAAAAAATCTAGCTCAGATAGGCTTGAACCAAGTTCATGGGCTTATTTTGAGATGGGGAAAATCTGTCAATTCTTGGGGGAAGGGTTTTAGGCCATGATTGCAGACAGACAGACCTCCTCAAAAGGTTCAGATACTGTGTCATTAGGATACCTCTTAGATGCATTTCAAAGCTTTTGAAATTCACACATTACTAGTATAAACCTATGGATTTGGGCATTTCAGAAGGCTTCAGAGGCCAGCATCCAGACTACCTAAACCAGCTGGGAGCTGAGTAAATGAGTTGGGGGTGGGGGCCAGAGGGAAGGAATTTCCCCAGCTACAGAGCAGCTGCAGAATTGCACTCCAGAGGCTACTGCAGTGTAGACAACTATAGAGATTTTATTGAGACTATCCTGACTTTTGGTGATTTTCTTAAATCCCTAGCTTCTGGATTCTTTTGATTAGATGAGTATCTCAGCTTTGATTAAAACACAAGTTTCTAGCCATCACAGCTTCAGAAAAAAAGCTTGAAAACTGATCCCCTAAAGGCTCAAACACTAGAAGATAAATCAAAAGAACCACAAAATTAGTATTTTTTAAATCTCATGGTTCTTATACCAATCTTATTATTTTTGTGGGGGCTGACTAATGATTTCTGAATGCTTTGCATTAGTAATACTGCAAGTGTAGACCAACGGCTGGAGTAGCTTTCATTCACCTGCACACCGTGGCAAGGCACCCCTTCTGCCTTGCCGGACTTAGCGCTCCCTCCTCTGGCAGGGACAGGGCCTGGGTAAATGAGCCCTCCACTTTGGAGCGTGTCTGTCTTCCCTCTTTGGGGTTTGTTTCTCAGAGACTTCCTGGTAGGCCTCGGGGCAGGCCTGAGGAGTACTCCTCTGCCAAACAAAGGGAAAAAGTCTATAGCACACCGAAACAAAAGGGCCCCTCACTGGGCCCCTCACTGGGGCAGGTGTTGTCCTGTCACTGGCCCTGGAGTGTCAGTCCTTCCCCTAAACAGGCACTGGGTTTTGGGTATCTCCCCTACGGGGAGGAGCACAGTCTCTCACACTGGAGAAGCCTATCTCCCTGCTGCCTCCAGCCTTGCAGCGGTTTGTCTCCCCCCACCCTGCACCAGGAAAGAGATTCTAACAGGTTTCAGGCAGCCCTTAATTGCACTCAATTAAGTAACACAGGTCAATTAGGGAAACAGACTCTTAATGGAAAGCAGAAATGGAAGCCTACATTATAGTAAATCCTCAGGCCACAATCTTGACTTCCTTGCCTATTCATGGAGAGTACCACAAAGTGGGATTTTACGTTGCACAGGAACTATGCATCTCTTAACTCCTACCCCACTTCCCCTGCACATTTCAGTCACACTGGTTCCACTGTCATAGTACATTCTATAAATAGGAAGACACTGGCAGGGTTTGTCACTGTATGTGGGGACCTTGGGTTTTAGGGGATAGGAGGTGGGTCAGATTATGAAAAAATATGGACGATGACATCTCACCCACCATGTTTACAGATGTATCTGGAATTCTGCATCTAGGAAAAAACGCTATTTCTGCATGAAGAGTTCACATCCCTCTGGCAAGGGCACTGGAATTAACTTATGCATGATGATTTGGAAAAAGTTTATGGCTAATGCTTGTTCATTTGTACAAGTTTACACTTTTAAGTAAAATATTGTTCTTTGCTTTTCAATAAAGCAAAGCATTGAGTCTCAGGCTACAAGCTAGGGGTATAATTCCTAGGTCTCAGACCCACTCGTGTTAGCTCTCATTAAGGTAGCATTCTAAAAATAGTAGTGTAACTCGCAGTAGCATGGGCAGTGGTGAGTGGTGGCATGGGCTAGCTGGCCTAAGTACATACCCACAAGATTCAGACCAGTTTGTATTTGGGCAACCAGTCTGTGCTGCCAACTCCACTGCTTGTGCAACCACAGCTACACTGCTATTTTTGGCCTGCTAGCTTGATGTGAGCTACACAAGTATATCTTCGCAAACCAGCTCCAACTGTAGATATAGCCTTCATAAATGGGAAAGACCACTGCCGTTGACAGAGACCTTGTGAGAAGGTGAAATACATAATGTGGCAAAATTAATATGGGGCTGATGATAAAACAATAGAAACAAATGTTGCAGAAAATTGAAATCACTTCAGGTTCAATTTCCACTGCTAGAACAATTCACGTCTCCGTTAACAAGTTGGTTTAGTTCAGCCTTGCAAAATTCTATCCACTCTATCCATTCACCCAGCATGAGTAACATATTTTGATAGCCAAGTAAAATATTATTAGGTTATTTCATTATCACCAGTCATCATGGTAAAAGATGTAGATTTGTGCACACATGGGCTACTAAATCTTCATAGCAAGTTTGAAAGGATGTTTTAATTGCTAAATAGGGACATTGGGCCAAATATATACAACTCTGAAATCCCTGGAGTCACACCAGCAGTGAATTTGACCAGTTTTCTTTCAGATGTTTCAGACTGTAGGCTATTCCAGACTGTTAAAGAGGCAGAAGAGAAGGCAAATGAAAGCAAAAACATTGCAAAATCATATGAAGGGACAGACAACAGAGGTCCTGAGCTGAAGCAAGGATGGAGGCATGAAGCACCCAAGCTACCCATGAGATACCCTTGAGGCTGCGCAAGTAGCTCAAACAGATGCAGTTCAATGTCAAACTGATCTGAAGTGAGCTGTAGCTCACGAAAGCTTATGCTCTAATAAATTTGTTAGTCTCTAAGGTGCCACAAGTACTCCTTTTCTTTTTGCGAATACAGACTAACACGGCTGCTACTCTGAAAACTGATCTGAGTTCGAACAAAATGTTTCAGCATTTCTGAATCAAAATTTATTCCACCTTTTCATTCTGTGAAAAAAATTGACATTTCAAGTTTTTGTCCCGATTTTGGATGAAAGCAAATGTTGAAGTATTGGAATTTCTCAAGGTGAAGTAATTCTGATTTTTGGCCTAAAAAGTTAATGTCACGGTCAAGCATAATGCCTAGATTATGCATAGTAGAGGCAAATGGGCGGTTAAAGTTTAGGAGAGACAGAGGAGACAGAGTTATGTTTGAGGATGTTCCTCTCCAAAGTTGTACATCTGCTTTTGAAACATTTAATAGAAAGAGGCTGAGACAAAACCATGAGTTGGGTTTATCAACACAGGCAAAGGTTGGAGACAGAGGAGTTACTAAAGGCAGGGGTGCTGGAACAATTTGTATAATGTTGGTGCTGAGAGCCATTGAACCAAACTGTAAGCCCTGTATATGATGGAAAACACTTCAAGACAGTGGGTGCGGCAGCACCCCCAGCACTCCGAGTTCCAGCACCTATGACTAAAGGTGTAGAAAGATGTACAGTTGAATGAGGACAACATTTTCCTTTGGCAGTAGTAAGGGACCTGCAAATGATGGGCCCTCAGTTACACCCAGGCAACCACTCAACTTCACTAAGATTGCTGAATTACTTTAAACACAGCAGGTAGGTCACCAGAACTTGCATGGCTTCTGAGAGCATATTGTCAAGTATAGGAAACAAAGAGGAACAAAAGTATATTTAGAGAAGAACTCTGGAACCTTTTAATTGTGGGCTGGACTTTATGAGTGTGTGAACCATTTGAGCTATACTGACAACAGGATAGGGAGTATATCCAAAAAACTCACACCGAAGAAACCTTTGCTGTAACTCGGCAGGTATGCATGCCTAAATTGTTCTGCTTTTGTTTTTAAGACTCATTTCTCTTCATAGGCTATCCATTATAATTCTACACACAAACATAGGAACAGATCAGAATAATGAGGCATTAACTCAGTCTGCTCATTTTCTCTCCTAAAAGAAATAACCCATTTCTTCGATTCTAAGCACACTAATACCTCTCCATCTCCTGTTTTGTTGTTTACTTGAATATCCAGCAGTTGATGGATATTATGACTATGTCTACACTAGGGAATTCAACACAAAAATTTCAACCAGTGCTTAGCTCCCTTTCAGCTGAACTGGTGTCAGAACTGGTGGGGGCCAAGGTATATATAAGTTTACCATGGGCAAGCACTTTTATACACATTAATGTTCCTGCTAGTTCTAACTCCAATTAAGTTGAACTGGTGGTAGAACCAGTGGAAGTTTAGCAGTGTGGCCACAGCCCAAATGGATAGAGGTCCTGATCTTGCAAACACTTACACATGTGCTTAACTTGTAAAATCAAGTCAGCGGGACTATTCATGTTAAACAGATGCATAAGTGTTTGCAGGATCAGCATGTAATACGCTAGAGGAGTGCTATTGTCATTTAAAAGAAATAAATAATGGTATGGAAGAATAATTCAAAAGGAAGAGAAATACCAGTGAAATGTAACTGGGCTTTCCCATTATAGAATTCCCAGTCTCCCATTTCACTTGTTAAATTAATCAACTTTATGAAACAAAACAAACAAAACCCCCACTCACTTTATATGTCCTATGTCATGATTTAATTATGCTGATGAAACAAGACATACTAATTCATTAAAAATAAAAAACCCTCAAGCACACAGTATTGCTGGTGAGGGAAAGACTGAAAACCTGTATTATGATAGAAAGTCTGTTTGATCAAGGTCACTTACTGTATCGTGAAGATTATTATTCTTTTACCCAAAGATTTTTTTGCTGTGTGGCAAATTACAGAAAAATTCCACCAGAAAGTCAGTGTCTAATATAATTCACCTCCCTAGTTTAAAATGTTGACACACTTTTATGTTCCTTAATATTTGTGCATTGAAATTCTGCAGCCACAATGTTAGCAAATCCATGAGCAATGGATGTGTTTGCATGCAGAGAGAATATTGTGGAATTTCAAATGTGAAGAAAACAAAGGAATGTTGGATTTTATAGTCTATCCTAACTGCCAGCAGCATTTATCTTTACATGAATACACCAAGCAGCATATTTTGTGACATTATAGTGCCCTCTAGTGTCTTACTAAGCATAGCATCGTTAACTCAACTAATTTTTATAAAGTAACATAACAAAAAATCAACAACACTATGTCTGAACAATATTAAGATGTAGCTGTGATACAATAAAATAAGTAAAAAATGTTTAACTTCTCTTATCAGCTCATGA
Source organism: Dermochelys coriacea (assembly GCF_009764565.3). Lineage (NCBI taxonomy): Eukaryota > Metazoa > Chordata > Testudines > Dermochelyidae > Dermochelys > Dermochelys coriacea. The sequence goes on along the minus strand of NC_050070.1, from coordinate 182,864,535 downwards.
CAATATGCATATTCCAAGTTGTATCCGTTTCATATACTGTCAAAATCTAGCTTTATAGTCACATACATATTCTCTCTCTCTCTCTCTCTCTCTCTCTCTCTCTCACACACACACACATACACACACTTGCAGAGCCTGTATAGCTGTGGAAAAACAAGCTGGATTTTTTTCTGTCTCATTCTACAACAATAACTTTGAAAATCTGATTCTGATTCCTGAATTGTAATTGTCCATAATTAGAGCAAAGATATAGAAAGCAGAAAGAACACTATTTGATTTTCAAATGCCACAATTAAGCGGCAGCGCTAGCAATTAGAAAATCTTGATTAGACTAGTAAACAAAGCATTTCTGATAAGGAAGCCACTGATGGGAAAGTGAAATATCAAACGTGAAATATCATAAAATCCACAGTAATTACCTAGGTCAGCTCATTATCTTTAACTCAGAAGGAGGTTAAAAGAAAATTCAGTGAGCTCAAAATGGAATATTAATATCAACTTTGAATTTCCTGCATTTTGCCAATTAGTGTTATAACCTGAATGTTATGAAATGTAGATTTCTTCATCTTAATTTATTAGTTTTGTATTTCCTAAGAAATATATTTTTATATAAAAAGTTATCAAATACAGAATATTTTGCCATGAAATCAGAATGAATTTTCTTGGTTATATATAATTGTAGAACATTTTAAAAAATACATATTTACACATTCTTTCAAATATGTATTGTATTCATCCAACCCTAATTGATTCCTTAAGAGCCATTCTTGCCAATCAAATTATTATTCAGTTCACTCACTCACACAAAATTTGGTTGACAAGATTATTATTTTAATCTTTAAAACTGTTATTTATTTAAATGAGATCTGTACCTACACAAATGTAGGTACATTTAATGTTCCAGGCATCTGATATTTCAGAATGTTTCTTTTATTTGAGAATTAGCACAAAACTGTTTTTCATGCAAGTTATTATACCAAATGGTAAGAATTAGCAGGTAACTGAACAGAGCACTCAGGGTAATACAGTATTTACTTCCCTAATTTACAAGCTCTAATAAACGGGCTTTATGGGAAATACTAAATAACAGGCTTCGGGTCAGAATTTCTCCCAAACAACAAGTAAGGACAGGGCAGTTTTATAATGTTGCTACGCTTCTACTCCAGCTCTTGGATTGTGCTCTCTGTGAGTGTTTATGGTATTTAGAACGGTGGAAAGAATTTTTAGAATTCTACAGTGAGGACGTGATTCTCAATTTAATTCTATAGAAACCTGGAGTAATTTCTATAGACTTATTTAATTGCTATAAACTCTTACTGCTTTCATGCTTATTAACTTCACCTATTGGATTTTTTTTTCACGGGGTCCTAAAGCCTTATGTTCTTATCACTCTCCTGTCTTCCTGCCTAGTGTAAAGTTGAATTTTTTTCTGTGCATTTTTGGTCTTACATAACCGTGCATTATTACTGAATTGAGAGTGTAAGAATAATGAGAATAAACTGATTTCACATGGACATATTAATTATTATCAGTTATAGTAATCTTTATATAGTACTGTAAACTTTAATTACTCTTGACAAATATAACTATCCATCTACATATTACACAAGAATTATTGTACTTACTTTTGAGGTCTAAGTTTCTGGCTCCTGCTGTGCTTTGTGTTGTGATTTTAGTGTCAATCTTCACAGTATGAAGATTATTGGTATCCCTCGATATCATCACATTGTGCCACTGATTGTCATTCAGAGGTTTATTAGAATTTCCTTTGATGAGATTTGCACCATTTCCCAAATCAAACACATAGTGTAAATACCTGGATAAAGTACATTATTTTTTAAAGTTAGTTTTTCTTGTATACCTGAGAAGGTACAAATTAAGGCACCCTATATTTTATTTCCCTGGGTTTTTTTTCAGTGACACTGGCAAGCGAGGAAAACAACCCCGAGTATGAAGGGCTGGATTCTCAAGTGGGGTAAATGAACTTAGATCCAGTGAAATCAACACTGACTTATATTAGCTGAAGATGTAGCCCCAGGTTTCTAACTATTAGCTGAAGCAGCAGGGTGCATTAGCATTATTTTTTGTCTATGACCTATACAAACTATATTATTACTTGCTTTTCATATTTAACTAAGTTTCAGCCTTAAAAAAAAGAAAAAGATTCAGAGAACGTTTACCAACCAGATTCTAACAAGTTAGGAAGGTCAAGGTTTTCAACCTAAACCTCATGATTTTAACATGTCTAAGGACTGTAAAAAACCCCAAACTATTTGGCTTATGTACATACCCTTTAACTAATTCAACTACAATGAAATCGTTTCCATCTCCACTGTTATAGAGTATCAGTCCATCCAGCGATGTTGTTTTGAATTGGAAAAAAAGGTGCATAGATGTGTAGGCTTGTAGTGTGGCCAGAGCAACATAGCTTGCTTTTGTTTTAAAGGTGACAGGATCTGCTATGATATTCCTGAACCCAAATCTGGCATTTAGCTCACAATAATCAATGTCTCCATTTTTACATAGATCAATGTATGCCATGCCGTTAAATGTGAGACTTTGCAGATGTCCAATGAAATTAGAGGGAACAGAGGACAGGTAGCGGCGTTCTGTTATTATTCCTGTCTCTATGTTATGGAATTCCAGTCTTGTGTGATCACCAGCCATTTGACCTTAAAACAACAATAATAAACAACGTTAGTGTCTGAAATGGATGCACGTGAAATGGTTGCAAATCCATAATAATTTTTAAATCTGTAGGATTTACATTTTAAAAACATACAGGCTCCACACATAAAATTGCCTAAACTGATTCAAAGCCTATTAAAGTCACTGGAAGACTTTTCATTGCCTTCAATAGGTATTGGATCAGGCCTCAAGTGCACCCCAAATATGTGCACAATAAGGCCAGGTCTACACTACAAACATACCTTGGCATAAGTACGTAGCTGAGGCGTGTGAAAAATCCACACCTCAGAGGACACAGTTATACCGATCTAAACTCCAGTATAGACAGCGCTATGTGAACAGGAGGGCTTCTCCTCTCAACATAGCTATCTCCTCTAGCAGAGCTGGATTAACTATGTAAACGGGAAAAACTGGACCCTTTTAAGTGCCTTAATATTGTTTGTTAATGAGATCAAAGATTCTGCTTGCCTTCAGCCACCTATGCAGATTTCTTTTACCAGGAGCATGTGTAATTTGTGTGGCATGTAGTGTATGGGACTGCAGGTGAGGCTAAATGAGATAAGAGCTAAAATCAGTCTAAAATTTTTGGCTCACATCTGAAAAACAGTTTTTGTCACCCCTTCCCGGGAGGCCTGGATCAACGATAATATCACACTCTCTATCAGTACCTGGCCCAAGCCAGGGAAGCTAATGATCCAAACTGTGGACCAAATTCAGTGATGAATCTGGGTCATATACCATCTGAGGCACATTGCGCATATGCTAAGAAGAAGAAGACTCCCTTCCTCTCCTCCCTCAAAAGTAACTCACTATTTTCACACAACTATCCAAAGGTATTTTGGAGCATGTTAGCAACATTCACAGATTTATATGGTGACATCCTGCCCCCATTGAAGTGAACGGGAGTTTTGCCGTTGTCTTCAGCGGGTCAAGGATTTTACCCAAAGATTTTAAAAAGCCACAAGGGATTATGATGATTATCTGCAAGGATGGGCAGGGATGGTGTCCCTAGCCTCTGTTTGCCAGAAGCTGGGAATGAGAGACAGGCAATGGATCACTTGATGATTACCTGTTATGTTCATTCCCTATGGGGCACCTGGCATTGGCCACTGTTGGAAGACAGGATACTGGGCTAGGTGGACCTTTGGTCTGACCCAGTATGGCCATTCTTATGTTCTTATGATCTAATCTGACCTCTTGAATAACAGAGTCTATATAGACCCTCATCCAGTAATTCCTGCATCAAACTCGATAACTTGTTGTTGAACTTGACCCTATCATTTAGGAAATATATCCAGTCCTGATTTAAAGATGTCAAGTGATGGAGAACCTACTATATCCCTTGATGAGTTGTTCCCATGGTTAATTATCCACTTTGAATTTGTATAGCTTCAACTTCCAACCACTGCATCTTCTTATGCCTTTGCCTGATGGATTAAAGAGCCCTCTTCAATTGGAAATCTTTTTCTTAGAATCATAGAATCATAGAATATCAGGGTTGGAAGGGACCTCAGGAGGTCATCTAATTCAACCCCCTGCTTAAAGCAGGACCTAATCCCCAAATAAATCATCCCAGCCACTGCTTTGTCAAGCTTGATCTTAAAAACCTCAAAGGAAGGAGATTCCACCACCTCCCTAGGTAACGCATTCCAGTGCTTCACCGCCCTTCTAGTGAAAAGGTTTTTCCTAATATCCAACCTAAACCTCCCACACTGCAACTTGAGATCATTACTCCTTGTACTATCATCTGGTACCACTGAGAACAGGCTAGATCCATCCTCTTTGGAACCCCCCTTCAGGTTGTTGAAAGCAGCTATCAAATCCTCCCTCATTCTTCTGCTCCCTAATCATTTTTGTTGCCCTCCACTGGACTCTTTCCAATTTTTCCACATCCTTCTTGTAGTGTGGGGCCAAAAACTGGACACAGTACTCCAGATGAGGCCTCACCAATGCCAAATAGAGGGGAATGATCACGCTCCTCGATCTGCTGTCAATGCTCCTATTTATACAGCCCCAAATGCCATTAGCCTTCTTGGCAACAAGGGCACACTGCTGACTCATATCTAGCTTCTCATCCACCATAACCCATAGGTTCTTTTCTGTAGATACTTAAAGACCCTAAACAAATCACCTATAGACCTTTATTTCAGTAAGCTAAGTTGACCAGGCTCCTTACATCTTACACTGTAGGGCATGTTTTCCAGCCTTCTTGTGGTTTTTTTGAACCCTTTGCAATTTTTCAACATATTTTTCTAAATGTGGACACCAGAAATGGATGCAGTATTCTAGCAATGGTCTCACTAATAATCCCTAATGATTGTTTGGGTCATATCACAAAATGAACTGATTCATGTGTCATAAAAAGGTGTGCTAGGAAATGGGAGGGTATGGCTGGGAGGAACTGAGGTATTCTTAGTCACCCCAGGATCCTGCTGAGGAAGCAGAGTCCAATTTACTTGTTCTTCTCAATCTAGTCATTGGGTTAGATTGGTTTATATCAGTTTATTGGTAAGCTATTTTCACAAGGAAATGGGCTAGACAATTATTTTTTTGATTTAATCAAGGCTCAGAGTCTTCTGCAGTTGTTCCCCAGATTGGTGGTAGCAGTGGAGCATATACACCAATTGTGCAAAGCCAGAAGTCTGGCTCTTTCCTCTTGTTTTGTCAAAGAGCCTGAAAAGCAGGGTTTCATGAGTTTAGACAATTAGGGCAGGTAACCTCTTACAGTTAGCCTCTTATCTGCATCTTTTCAGGTGTGCACATATGCATGGCCCAAGCCAGATTTACAACCTAAATGTTTTTACATATGTCAGCTTTGGATGATTAATTTAAAATCTGTATTTAATCAAAATGTATACCAGAGACCTCTCAAAAGAAATTGTTAAAACAAGACAAAATCCATTTCCTTGTACACATTACTTACTTCTCCAATGCACTCAAGTTGGACAGTGAAATTGAATTGAATTGTTCAAATACACTTTTGTGCTTATAGTCAGTTTCACCCTCTGGCTCATGTACTTAGCAGAGTGGTGCAGCATTTGGGTTCCTAGTATTACAGGAATTGGTTTACATTTAAACAAAACAACTTAAAACCTCTTTATAGATAATTTAAACACAATTCCTAAAAAACATTTCAATCCTTATTTCAATTTGTATAAATCTTTTCTTACAAAGGCTTTATTCTGGGTCGATGTTACTTGACTCTTTCCCTTTCAGTTTTAGTCCCAGTTTAAGAAAACACACCTACGCACATTGTACCACAGGCCTGCAATATATATTACCTTCCCTTACACAGACTTGTAAGGTCTTTCAAAGCTTTTCAGCATGCCTTTGCTGCACTCAAGCACCCAGGATGAAATTTACTTCACTTGCAAAATAACTAAGCTCAGCTCTGACCCTGCATCATTTAAGTGGATGTTTTGCCTTGACTTCAATGGGTACAGGAACCAACAGTCAAAGGATACTACATATGTGAAATCTACACAGCCAGAGACACAGGGTGAACTCCATCAATGTGTTTGGGTCAATACATATAAAAGTGAATCCCTCTTGACTTTCCTTGGCCCACCTTCCTCATCACTCTGTATGCTGGTCCAGACACTCCTCGTTAGGAACACAAACAACTGAAAACCCAGATTAACCAACTACAGAGCTACAACTGGCTCAACAATTACAAATAAAGTTATTCTGTCTTGCTGCTGGCAGTAAGGTTCATTATTTATTTCTATTCAAATAAATTTGGTAGGAAACTGAAAATTTGTTTATTTAGGGTCAAATTCAGCTTTTGGAAGAGTGTATATGCAGTTCTCACTGCAAGTAACACAAGTTGTATTCATAGTCAACAACTACATTTTTCCCCTAAAAGTTTCTTTTACTACACTCCTGCTGCTTATTTTTCACTTGTGCTAGTCCTAATTTGAAATTTCGTTGTGAAGAAAAAAGCCCCTTCCCCCCAAATCAAAATTTTTCATACAATGAAATTTACACAAAAATTTATTTTGGGTTAATACAAAAATAATTCCAATTTTAAAATATTTTGTTTCATTTTTATGTTTAATATTATAATATGTTAAGATTATGGGTATAATATAATTAATATAATATAAATATTGGTGACTGGTATTCCAAATGGCTATTTGGAATTGGCATTCTAATTGGTAATTGTCAGATGGTAGTTGGAATTGGTTATTGCTATTGTAATTGACATAATACAAAAATAAAAATAAAATATCTAAACAAAAATAGTTATTAAATGAAAAATCAAAACTCTTAGTACTGATGTTTCAAAAACAAAACGTTGTCAAAATTGATTCGTGCCCACAGAATGTTTAGATTTCAAATTGAATTTTCCATTAGAAAGATGTTCCATTGAAAATTTTTCTACCAGCTGTATTCCTCACCCGAAGTCTTAGGGTTCAGTTCTGCTGTCAGTTGCACTGGTGTAAATCCGAAAGAATGAGTATATCTATATCCACCGATCAAATGGACATTTACGTTGGGATGTGGCCTTCCCACCATTCATAATTCCACCCTGCTTTGCCCTGCTATGACATTCTCAATTAATCAAGGGTCTGTCTTTTTTTCTGAGAACAAGAATAAAATACATCCCAGAAATCTGGGCTCATGACTCACTCTTCTTTCTGAATGTGTTAATTGTACAAGAGAGGCTAATACAACTATAAATCTAAAATAACTCCCCACATCTTTTGTAACCCCAATAGTGGCCTTCAATAGGGAACAACTCTGTAGCTGCTGCCTGGTGAGCTAGGCGTTTTGTGAACTTGTCAATTAAAAGATTTGGCAAGCAGCATGCATTGTCTTTTCTGGTGCCCCTAAGAGGAAAACACTGTAACTGTGGCTATCTAGAAACTAAGCATTTTTTAAAGCACCTAACTGACTTAGCAACTTTGTTGCGTTTGAAAAATGTACTGTTCAGGGCTGCCACTATGCTGCATAGTTGCCACTATGCTGCCACTATGCTGCATACAATCAGAATTGTAGCTGCAAGTATAGAGTTCTCATTCTCCTGCTCTGAAAGCCTGGCCCCAAGTGCTTGAGCTCAAGGAGAAGCAATTTAGGAGCTATGACAGCAGTTCAGCAGTCCTAATTCCATCCAGTAGATGAAATGTAACAAATTAGCCAATTCCTACAATGTCTTTCCTCAATGTATGTTCTTATGTATCATAAAAGCAGTTTTCAAAAATCATTGGATCAGATGCTTCAAATAAAGCCTTTCTAGAAGTTATGCTTTAGCCAGCCACAAGTTACTGGCTCAATACTGGAATAGCTGGATGGAAGTTGCGGCCTGTGATATACAGAAGGTTAGACTAGATATCTAATGGTCTCTTCTGGCCTTAAATTCTATGAATCCTTCTTTCTATATGGCATAGGAGAAGGATGAAAACAATGGAGACACTATTGGGAGAGAGATGAACTTTTTCAAAGAGAAAAGCCAGGGCTACATGTAGGTTCAAACTCCTCGTGAACTTGTAGAATGCTTCCACATGAAAAACTTCCAGGTTAAATGCTTGCACACTGGCCCACTGGGAAATCTGAAGACCTGTCCTAAAGAGTTTAGAGCTCGGGAACAGCAGCAACTCTGGATGGCAAAACAGCTGAGTTTACGATGCTCAGAGCAATGCTAATTTGTATTCTGCACCTTTGACTCCCTATTGGAAAAGGGTGACAGTATGCCGTTGGAGTAGGGGACCCTTTGGCAGCATGATGCTAGAGTGAACTGTGCTGCAGGAAAGAGAAGAGGCCATGCCACAGCATGGCAGTGCAGGTTCTACATACAGAAAGCCTAACACTCATTGAAGTGGGGACAGAGAGCCCACAGATTATCAGGCTCCATGTAAATGGTATCCCCAACATATTTCAAGTGTTCTTCAATGCCTTCCCACCAATTGCACAAGTAGACAATTTTAGGAGGATTTCTTTCCTTCACAAAGAGAGACATTGTCCCATTATTTTGAAAGAGAAAACTAAATGTTTTCAGATTAAACAACTGTCAGTCGACTTTCAACTGGCAGGACTGAGCCTAATTTTCTTTCAGAAGGGCAATATCTGATGTAGCTCAGTGTAACAGAAATCAGGGTCTACCTTAAATTTTAAAATAAAATGTTATATCATCAGCATAGATTAAATAAATAATTTTCCATTTAAAATACCAGAATGTGAGGTATTCTGGAGAAATGATAGCCCTGGAAATCTAATCTGTCAAGCAACCTTAGGTCTGGAGCCCAAGACCACTAAAGTCACTGAAAAGATCCTTATTGCCTTTCATGGACCTTTGACCATAACCCTGATATCTAATCGTAACTGGATTTATCCATACTAAATCCGTGTCACAGAAATTTCAAGACCAGAACTTCACAGCCTTAATGGCACATGAACATAGTTTTATTTAGTCATATTTTTCATTTAATTATAATTACTTTCTCAGAATTTAAGAAACACTATAGATTCTAGTATCCTAAAAATCTTTATTGTTGCCTTCAATTAAATGCTGACCTTTTGCTGAAGCCATTCTGAACAGCTGAAAAGAGATTTCAGAGAAAACAGACCTTTCTGGTAGTTTTGTTATCTAGATGATGTTTAAATGAAAATTTGGCAATTAGGAGAACAGAAAAAATATGGAAGTTTTAGATGTCACTTTATATTCAGCTTTTTTGACTCAAAAAAAAAAAAAGATCACACAATGAACTTTATGGTCTGAGCTGCCAGAATAAGTAAATGCAGAATCACAGTGCAACTCCAGTGCCATTTTTATTCATTTCAAACCCATGAATCCACCCTTTTTTAGGCAACTTCTTTTCTTTGGAGATCATCACAAAGTGAATTACATGTATTGGGTAAAATTTCGCCCCACCTTCAGTAGACCACCTCTGGTATTGTTTAATTTTAGAGAATGCACCTTTATACTAATGTTCTTAACAGTATTTTTAGGATGAAAGGTCAAATAAAAGACCTCTCTAATACCGCCTAATGTACTTATTATTATTAGTGCTAAAGCGTTTGCAGTGCCTTCTAACTTTCACATTTCTTGATCACTATATATTACCATTTTAACACACAAGAATATATTGTGGCCTAATATGTATTTATTTAAGCTGGGTAATGTAAGACTTATTAAAAGTTAGGGGAAAAGATTGTGCCCAACAATTGGAAACATCTGTAAAATTCACTCCAGTGCAAAGGGCCTGGCATTTAATTGGAATTTAAATTGTATATGAGTGGTGAAGAAGGCATTTTGATTACCTTCTATCACATGATAAATTCCTCCGAACTCCCCTCAGGGCCCTATCAAACATCCACTGAGGTCAACAGAAAAATTCCCATTGCCTTCAGTGTGAGTTGATCTACCCCTAAGAAAGTAAAGCTAGTGTGAATTGTGATTAGTTTCTGGTTGTATCTTGTGATGGTTATTAACTGTTGCACAGCATGCATTTTGGATCCTATCCAATGTCTATTAAAATCAGTGGAAACACTCCCATTAACTTTAATGGGCTTTGAATAAGGGCCATTATTTATACAATTTTTTTTTATGTTTTGTTTTATTTCCCCCAGTAAGATGAAGTATAACTGCACACTACCTGTCATAGCTTGTTGATCATCCACCATTAACTTTAAACTTTTTCCTCGACGAACCACACGTACCGTGTGCCACTCGTTATCATTGAGGTTATAGCCAGCAAAAAGGGTTTCTGGACCTTTGCCTGTAGGATATGCCAAACAGTCATTATGGAATATTTAAATCAATCAACATGTGAACCTCACAGAGAGAAAAGAGAGAGAGAGAGAAAGAAAGAGAGAGAGAGAGACTGGCTGGACCAATGTTAAAATTCCTTGAAAGTTATAATAAGCAAGAAAAGTGGCAAGCAAAGTATATACAAATCTCAAAATATAATACCATTACATTAGGACACTTTTAGCATTATTTAATGCTAAAGCAAATATAGTGAACCAGGGTGTCATAAATAGGCACAGTCAATACATATGTTTTGGTTGTATATTTTAAAGCTCATCTCTATGGGTAGAGATTTGGGTCTCAATCCTGTACTCAGGCAAATAGACCTTCATGTCAATGGGATTACTGGTGTAAGAAAGAATAGTAATCTAAACTGGGTTTACAATAAACATAACCAGTCCACTGGGGAAAGGTGCATACCATATCTGTGACTGAAATATTTTTAATCACATCACTTCCTCTATTTGATTGTAGGTACCATAGCAGTAAGTGAAGCTTGTTTGGACTTTTGGGAAAGTCAGTGTTATTACCCTTACTTTCACTAAATGTTTCACTAGCATCCCCTAACAAATGTCTTCACTGTTGTCATTCAACACTTCAACATCCAAAGTGTACCTTTCTTTTTCACACTGGGACACCTGTCTTGTAAACTGCTATTTTTGTAAGCAACATTATCAATTGACTTTCATTGAAAAGTTGTAAGAATTATTCAATTTTAAAAATCTATGTGCTTTATATGTAGGCGTGGCATTTGATCTGGGATAACACCGTTGCGACCACTGAAAACCATAAATAATGAATATTAAGGGAAATGCCTCCAATGAAATGATTATGGAAATTGCACAGTAGAATATTATGATCAGTGAATGGGGATCTCGGATGGGGGAGGGTGAACAAGATCATAGAGTCTGTGGATCTTTTCTGAATTTTCAAATGACCCTGACATAGCAAGAGCAATATTACTATAATAATAAACATACTTAATTTAAGCAATATTGAGTGACTGAATCCCACAAAAGCAAGGGCAAGTTGGAGAAAGGTTCCTCTCCATATATAACCTCTAAAATTACCTATATCCATAATCTAAGACCATTTTACATTGTTATATACATGGCTAGCACATCAGGATAGTGTCCTAGCTGTTAAGGAAGGAGTTAGAAAACCACTTATAATTGAAGATTAGGCTAAATAAAGAGGGAGCTCTTTCTCTAGCCCTGATAGCTGTGCACTCTACAAAAAGGATATAAATATTTAAATATAAAATGAGTCACTCCAGAAATGATAAATTTCCTGATTAATTATATGACATAAATAACCACTCCCCACTTCATATAATCCCATCATGTTTTATGAGTGTGCATAATTTTTAGGGGCCATTAGATCTCATCCCACAGGAATCCAAAAAGCCCCTCAACCATTTGTTCTTAGCCACGAGTTTGGAATCGCCCTGCTGAATACCATGTCACTTGTGGCTGGATAGAAAGCATAAAAAGCTTAGAAACCACGTTAAAAGACCTCTGAGAGTGCTGTCTATCCTCAGAGTCATTTTAATTTCAAGCTTCAGTCATGACCACAGGGACTCCACATAGTCCAAAATCGTGGCCACAGGCAAGAACTGCATCTAGTTTTGAAGTTTAAAAAAAGACCACTTCAATTTAAATGTCTTCTCATAACTGCAGGTGTTCAAAGAGGCAGTTTAGTAACAAGTACATTTAGTGTGTGTGAACAATGATTTCTATGCAGAAATGTGGTATTTGCAGGTACATACAAATGTTGTTTGGTTCAGCTATTTTGTTTCCTAATGCTTTAAAGCTTTCAAAGCATCTGTGGAATTCACTTTCAACCCATTTTGGAAAGAGTCCCTGCTGCTTTGTCTGAGGCTTTAAAAGTTGCACTTTGTTTTCATATTCTTTTCTTAATACAGGCAATTTTTTTCAAATGAAAAGCCATCACCTAACATGGTGTAGTGATCCCATGCTTGTTGCAATGTGGTTGGCTATAATTTGCAGGCACCCTGGTGTGGCTGCTCAGGCTCCTCGCCCACCTATGTGGAGTGTAAGTAGTGCAGAGGGCCTCATGCCTCCCCCTCCACACCAAGCAGGAAAAAAAGTAAACACAAATTGTAATCAGTAAAGTAGAGAGGGTATTATTCTGACTACACATGGGGAGGGAGATAGATCTTCAGCAAGTAACTTCACCCTGTATGACTGTTTCTCGAAGGCTGAAAACTGGTATTCACTGTAGAGGTTATTCTCTATTATTGCTATTACTTGACATTTCCCCATTAGACATATTGGACCAAATTCATCCTCCGTGTTTGCTGACATTTTCTAAAGCTCATCCTGTGCTATGAGGAAAACCTTGATTTGTAACTGCATGAATCCATTAGAGGAATAGTCCTCTGACAGCAATGGTTCTTCTTCAGCTGTTTAACACAGATTGCTACTACATCTGAAAATTGTATCTTCAGCACTTGATGCTTGTATATTCTATTGTTTCCAGATCTGTAAAGCTCAACAAAAGTTAAAAATAACTGGGCAATTGTTATTCTAATACATTACTAACTGATGTAACCTTTACTTTGAATAAACAACAAAAACAGACTAATAGCCAAATTCCATAATTTTGTCATTAATAATGTGTAACTGAAAACAATGGCTTTGTATTTCATGGAAGCTATATTTGCACATCTGAAGGCAGAATGAACATGTGTGTTCCTATATTAGATACAGATATAACACACAATGAATTTTGCTGCCTCACTACATTCTGGACATTAATTTCCTCTGCTGGGACTACTTCTGACATTCCAAAAATCCGAGCAGCTTCAAACCACCTTATTAAGAAAACAACCTACCAAAGCAATCTCCCCACCACCCCATCTGCCTATCTTTCTAATGTGGCATTTCTCCTGCAACGTTATAATGGCCTGGAGTGTGACTCTGTAATTTGTATGGCTGCATGTTTATTGTTTCTCGTTGATTTCCTGTTCAAGCATGTTCAGTTTGTAAGTATAAAGATGGTTCTTTTAACTCGCAGTATTATAAACTAAACCTGGGATCAGAAAGTCAATTGGGTTCTTTCTGTCTCACTCATCACCAATGATAAAAAAAATCTGCTGTTAAGGCTTATTTAATGCTGTGAATGAGGAATGATCAAAAGGAGAATGTAGCTCATGATCTCAGAATTGCATAGAGTTGCACCAGCAGAAAAAAATAGTAAGTATGTATTTGACTCTGTAAAGGAAGAAGGGTATTATTCTGACTACACCTGGGGACAGGGAAAGATCCTCAGCTGACAAATTGTCATAGCTCCATTCAATGAAACTATGAAAATTTATATAAGCTGAGGATCTGCCCCATTGAGAAATGGTTGAGTGAGATGGCATAATTTTTTAATGTGCACTTTTCTACGCAAAACCTCACCTTAAAAATCCGATATCTAACAGTCAATCAGGACTAAGAATATAAACTTTATATTCAGCATTACAATTAAACATACTCATGGAAAGTTCTGAGATATCAGAATTAAAAACCACGACATTGCTATGTATTTTTAAAAAACATTTTACATTATTCATAGAGAAATTTTGAATATATTTATATATTTTTATTCTCTACCTCCGAGACCTGTACAGTTTGACTCATAAGGCTGAGGGAATTTGCTGTACAGGTGGAGAGGTAAAAAAATTGTTATTCTAGGTTGATTTTTCTTAGTCTCTAAAATATTTTTCAAACAATTAATCTAATACATGTGGCATATGCAAAATCCATGATGTTGCAGGCTGGTGTTTATCGGCACTTATTTGGATGACATGCATAGCTCATTCGTAGCTGTGCCTCTTGTGAAAGTAATGCAGCCACTCCATCCTTTATATCTAGACAGAGGGTGAGTAGTCTATAGATTTATTTTACACAAACTATGAAGTGTATTGTAGCAGCGAGAGCCTGTGTTTTTAAAAAAATAATTTACCTGCCCAGTAGTGATTAGATGAAAACAACATTCGATACACTACTTTCCTGGGTACTAACATAAAACCTTTTACATTAAAGGCTTTGTCATAAATATAAAGGGAAGGGTAACCACTTTCCTGTATACAGTACTATAAAATCCCTCCTGGCATAGGCACAATATCCTTTTACCTGTAAAAGGGTTAAGAAGCTCAGGTAACCTGGCTGGCACCTGATCAAAAGGACTAATAAGGGGACAAGATACTTTCAAATCTAGGGAGGAGGGAGAAGGCTTTTGTCTGTCTGTTCTATGTGGTTGCCGGAGAGAGATCAAGAAAGCAAGCAATCCAACTCCATTAGAATTAGTAAGTACTAGCAAGGAAATGCGTTAGTTTATTTTTGTTTTGGCTTGTGATTTTCTCTGTGAGGAGAAGAAGGTGTATTCCTGGTTTTCTTTTTGTAACTTTAAAGTTTTTGCCCAGAGGGAAATCCTTTGTGTTTTAAATCTGATTGCCCGGTGAGATTAGCTTCCCTTCTAATTTTACAGAGGTGCTTCTTTTACCTTTTTTCTTTCTAATAAAGTTATGTTTCTTTTAAGAACCTGACTGATTTCTCTATTGTCCTAAGACCCAGGGGTTTGGGTCTGTGATCACTCTGTAACCAATTGGTTAGGATATTATTGTCAAGCCTCCCCAGGAAAGTGGGTGTTAGGGCTTAGGGGGATATTTTGGGGGAATAGGAACTCCAAGTGGTCCTTTCCCTGATTCTTTGTTAAATCACTTGGTGGTGGCAGCATACCCTCCAAGGGCAAAGAGTTTGTGCCTTGGGGCAGTTTTACCCTAAGCTAGTAGAAATAAGCTTAGGAGGTCTTTCATGCAGGTCCTCAAATCTGTACCCTAGAGTTCAGAGTGGGGAGGGAACCCTGACAGTCTTATACCTGGACTACATCATTCAAAACAAAAGTGTCTTCAACCACAACATTCAGCTTTTACTCCTGCTGGTGTATTGGACAACATGGAAAAGATGTAAATCAAATTATCAATGTTGCTGCAGTATAAATCTGTAAAGGCCCTTTCCTACACACCTTACTCACCTGAGCAGCCCTAATGAACCAATACTGACTTCAAAAGGAGGGACAAATCATGACTCAGGGAAACCCCTCACTGACATCAATAGAATATTGACTTCAGTAACTGCTGAATAAAATAAGCCCAAACTTCAGTATTTGACTCTGAATTATTAAAGCCAGATGGTGGCTGTCCAATGAGTGCGAGCTAAACCTTAATTAATGAATTATTCTCTCTTGAGAAGGGACCACCTCTCTGCCGTATTTTCAGCTGTGACAAGAACCAACATAATGAAGGTCACTAATACTTCCCCCTCCCTCCTCTTTCCTTTAAGCTACTACAACATCTGAAGTTTGCCCACATGGTCGAGGTTCTGTACTGTGGGAGGGTGAGACTGAGCAGACTGGAGACAAGACAGAGGCAGGGGTGGGTGCACATAATCACTTCTCTGTTCCTGTGGACATTACTTCCTAAAAGAATCAAACAGCAATTTGGACAAGAACAATAAAGGTCACATGGTAGCAAATACAACATATAAATCAGTAGTCTACAGTAATTGATCAAAACCCTCCATCCTACAATAGCTTTATTAAGTGTTTTTGGCAATTTAAGTCCAGTAATTTAGGTTTAGGGTGCTTCTTTTGTTTTTTAAAACAAGGAAAGATCTCTTGGTGTAGCTCCCGGATTAGAAGGTAAAGGAGATTAGAGCTGTTAACCTACAATGTTGTATTAACATGGTTCAACAGCCTTAATCATTCCAAATGCATAGCAATCCCCTGCTTCTTTCATAGGCTCTCATTATTCTGAGATTGGTGTACAGCCTCTTCCCTCTTTCCAGTAATCAGTCCATCTCTCTCAAATACACACAAATACACATCTGGAGGAGAGTCCAAAAGGGATATCTATTACAGTTCAGAGTGGACGCTCTATTGGTTTCCTTTAAATGTAGTTTCTAATGATTTTGTATCTTGTTACACTGCAGTTGTCCAGTAATGAAAGTTTACATAATTAATGAGTGAGATTTAATGGGTGTACCAGAAAAAAATCCACAGTTTCATATACTAATTGGGTAATTGTGCACCTGTCTATGCATATGCATGTGTAATTATCTGATCTCAGAGCACAAAATCAGGCTTTGCAGGAGCAATGGATCCACACACATTTGTGGGGCATTCAGTGGAAATTATAGCTATATTTTATTTACACATATGTGTGTGTGCGCTTTTTTTATTGTTTTATAAAGTGATTCACAAAAATACCTGTCCAATCCTGACCTCTCTCTCCTTTTTTCCTCCAGTCCTGAATCAGTCTCTTTCACTCTCCACAACGTATCCTCTTGGATTTCTCATTGCCAATTTAAACTTAACATGGCCAGAATGGAATGTCTCATGATTCCTCTGAAATCCTTGTGACAGCACAGGACAATTGCACCTCTATTTTCCTTCAATGGTCCAACAAGGGCACCCACTCTAGGCTCCCAGCTCCACAGTCAGCACCTCTCTTGGGTGGAGACCTACGTCTCTCTCCCTCCTGACTGGGGTATTTCCAGATTGCACAGCTCTCTCCTCTACTGTGACCTCCGCAGCAAACTCAGGCAGTGTCAGCCAGACTGCTTTACTTTTCTCCTCAGGGACAGCAAACAGTATAATTGCCACAGTAAAACTACCACACAGCTCTTTCTAAGCAAGCACATTTTTAAGGTAAAAGCATTACAGGGAAAACATTAAAAACAGTAAAAGAATCCCACACATGCTAACATACAGCCTTTCAAACCCTACACAGAGATTTTCCTTTGGTTGTAAATTCACAATAGCTGTTAGCTCACAACAAGCACACGGACTGTGGCAAGTTCTTCCAACACTTCCGAGAAAAGATTGGGGCCTCCCTTGGATAGAAGAGTCTGCCCATTTGTTGGATCATTAAGAAGGCTCTGAGTCAGTTTAAACTCAGGCTATGCATCCAAAAAATCCTTTCTTTACCTGTTGGTCCCTGGACCATCCAGTTCGAACTAGTGTTGGGGAGCCACTCTCCAGGTGGTGATAGCTCCCTAGAGGTTTTACTACTTGAGTGAATTTGCCTAACCACTTCCCCCACCACTGTTCTTAGTTCCTAGAGGGCTGTGGTCCTCCATCCCCATAGAATTGCAAACAATCTTTGGTCCACAATGATACATAAATTAAATCCTATGAATTAAGTTTAATTCAATAAAGTTTGTTCAGGATATTGCAGGTAATTGCCACACCTGTCACAATCCTTTCCACTCCTCCCATTCTCTGTCACTGTTGAACCCATCCTCCTCCTCCTGGTCACACAGACCTGCAACCTAGGGGTTATCTTTGACTTCCTGTCTAACAACAGACAACCTTGATGCTTGAATAGGGTTTTCATTCTCTCTCTCTTTTCTCTTTTTCTCTCCTTTGTATTTATTTCTTAATTTCTAAGTCTGCTTTCTTTCTTTCTTTTTTGTCTGTTGTCTCTCACCTCTCCGAGCCTGCTGTCTCTTTTCCATTTATCGCTCTCTTATATTCTTGTTCTCTCTCCTTTCTTCTGCTGTGTTACCCAGTCCAACCACCTGTGCTACTTGACACACCCCTAGACAACACTCTCTTCCTTCCTTTTGCCTCCCCCACTGGTAAATCAGTACCCCACACCAAAGCTGTTTTGGTGTTGGGGGAAGTGGATAAAGATAGTGCCCCAGTACTATGTTGTGAGGATATATAGATTCATGTTTGTTTGGCATTCGGATACTACAGTGATGGGGTCATATAAGTATTTAATCAAACAGACAGCATACACAATGTAACATTTCCTGCTTACATGACCGAGGGACTAAATCTGCTCAGGTCATTTTGCTCCAGTGCTTCAGCAAACCAACTGAAGCAGTGATCTTTCCATGTAGGCACAGCCTACACCTCTTTTACATGCAGCCCTGAAAATGATCCCTCCTTGTATGTCAGCTTTGAACTACCTGACTGAAAGGAAATTTGGGGCTCCTTTGTTTCTCTGCTAAGATTTCCAACAAGGGTGCTGGTGGTATAGGGTTGCCAACTCTGACTGAAGCTATTCCAGGAGATCCCTCACTCCCCCCAACCCAGTATGCCATATTGTCATTTTCTTAAAATATCCTATTCAAATCTCTCAGATTGCTTTCAAGTCACGGGGAAATCGAAGCCGATTCCGGGCGACTCCAGACCAACCTGGAGGGTTGGCAACCCTATGGTGGTAATAGTTGTGTTGTGTCTTGGTAGTCCATTGACCAGGATATTAACTGAAACTATTCACTCCTTTCACTGAAGCCACCCAAGAGAATCCAGAGGGTAACAATCTTTTAATATGCTAAGGGCTCCTGATTCAACTAGGGTCCCTAAGCGCTATTGTAAAACCAATAAATAAATAAATATAGTTCATTGTAAATAATAAATAATACCTACAAATTTCAGACACTTATTACCTGAGCTGCATTTTAACCATCAGCCTCTTTCTGTTATTGTGAACTCCTCTGGACCTTGAGTGCTTCATGATCTGGAAAGCTCTGAGCACATGGTCAATGCTCAATTGTAAATAAAATACACAAATAACACCACAAACAATACAATAAACTAAATAATAAAAGGCTTTTTTATTACTTTATCAATCCCCAAAGCCATGTCAGGGATGTCTCAACTCTATTTTAATATCTTATGTGTAATTAGCTTCTTCTTATTTTTTATTTTTTTGTAATAAGAAAGTAGCCTTCAAATAGCCCTAGGGACAGGTACATTAACCCCCTTTAGAAACTGTGCAATGAGAACAACTGTTGGAAGCCCAACAACAGTCAAATTAATCTCTGGAAGTATTTTTTTAATAGAAAGAGGACAGTTTCTATTTCATGCATTCTCCAAGGAACATGAATATCAGAATATGTGTGCTGAATGCATTAAAGGTTTTTTGAATCTGCCCTACAATCCTAAAGTAAAGTCCAATGAAGTCAACAATTCCTAAGCATCAAATTCTTGCTTTTACATCTCATTGTTGTATGTTTTCAAACAAGTTATTAGAAAATCTGTCAAATTTGATAATTTAAAGGAAGGTGGCCTTGCAGTTAAGGCACTTGATTAAGACTCAGAAGGCTTGGGTTTGGTTCTCTACTCTGCCACAGACTTCTTGTGTGACCTTGGGCAAATCATTGTATGTATGTGCTTTAGTTTCTGACTTGCCAAATTGAAGTAAAAATTCCATTCTCCCACCATTTGTCTACCCTGTCTATTTAGGTTGTAACAATCTCAGGACAAGGAATATTTCTTACTATGACTTTATAGAGTGTTTACTCCATTGGGGGTCCAATCTTGGTCGGGGCCTATAGGCACTAAAGTAATGCAAAAAAAAAATCTTTCATAACAAAAAACTATTTGCCTATGTTTCTGGGAATCTCTGTGTTGTCTATATCATACACCTATGCAATTTAATCACTGCTCAAGTCTCAAGTATATTTTTTAGTATGGAATTTGGAAAATGATTAAACTTTGCCCTCTTTGTTTCCCTTCAGAGGGCACTCTGTTCAGAAGGAGTTGCATTGCTTTCCTTCAATAGCAGAGCTCGTTGGAAATTGAAATTTTTATCTCTTGGGAAATTTTGATATTTCAACCTTTGTTTTTTTTTTAAATCTAGATAAAAAAGTGAAAATATTGATATTTTTCATGGAATTACAAATTCCAAACAAATTTTTGTTTTGGATATGTCAAAAAAATTTTATTTGGGCATTCCCCAATCAAAATAAGGTGTTTTGATATTCCTAAATCAAATGCTTTATTTCTACATAAAACTGCATTCACCTGAGCTGCTACTGTTCATAGATTCATAGATTCTGTTCCTAATGGAAGCTGAGGTTCAGGGGCCTCATAGCCCGTTCTCTCTTATGGGCTTGGCTCCCTAGCTCCAGCTCCCATGATACATTCCACTAGATCAGCTAGAGGGAAGACCACAAAGCATCATAAGAATTGTGACCAGCCAGGGGGCCCAGCCCATTGGGAAGAATAGGGGCCTGAGGCATCTGAACTTCAACTCCCATGAATCACTGCAGCAGCTCAGGTGGTCACAGATTAATGTCAAACTGACCTGAAACAAAACATTTATATTTTGTTTGATAAATGGAAATATTTAAATTGAAGTTGACCCAACCTAAAATGTTATGATTCATTTTGATTTTCCTGATGGAAAAATAAAGAAAATAATCAGCAATCTAAATATTTTTCCCATGGAAATTTTTTATTTTGCTAATCTCATAATCTGGCAAAAAAAATAAATGGAAAACTCCCAGCCAGCTCTACTTCATAGTTAGCCAGCAAATCTAATTCCTATTTTGATTGTATGGATCTTTTACACAACAAAAGTGGAAATAATTTCAATAATATAGGAAAATGTGATTGGAAACTATAAAAACTTGCCCATCAGATTCAGTTCAAATGTAGTTCCAGAAGCTACTTAGAATTTTTTTTTTAAAAATTCAGGATGACAATGTCCGTTTTCTGTCGTGAGCTTTTGCATTGTATTTAATCATTCAGAATCACTGTTTTCTTTGTAATACATAAACTGTTCTGGTAAGATTGAACTAATGATATTAGCCCAGCTCCAGAAAACCGATAAC
Source organism: Dermochelys coriacea (assembly GCF_009764565.3). Taxonomy (NCBI): domain Eukaryota; kingdom Metazoa; phylum Chordata; order Testudines; family Dermochelyidae; genus Dermochelys; species Dermochelys coriacea. Next base: position 182,843,457 of record NC_050070.1, on the reverse strand, counting down.
CAATATCCATTGATTTCAATGGGATTCTCATGGGTTTGCAGGACCAGAGACTATATAAGCAAAAACAGACATTCCCGCCATGAGGAGTTTCATTTCATTCGTTTATTCCTCAAGAGGGCATAATATTTCTCTCTATAAAGAGGAGTCAAAGTTTTTAACCTTATTCATGTTGATTTTATATGCAATGACAGTTCAAATGTCACATTTGTAAATGAGATAAGGTAAAACTAGCAGTGTTCCAACCAGTTGGCAGAAAGGAGAGCCAGACTGCCTGGAGGAGTACATTAAGATTTGTACAAAGTGTGAAAGAGCTCTGTAGATTTTACTGAAGTTAACATTTTAAAGCTGTTTGCAACAATTTTCAATTATTTCAATTTTTAAAAAAAATATTCAAATATAAATAAAAATACATATTCCAAATATCTGGAAGGGAAAATTTTATCCTCACGAATCCATACCCATGTAACTATGAATGTAGGTAAAGATATTCTGGATGAAATTCTGGCCCCCACTGAAGTCATTAAGAGTTTTGCCATTGACTTTAATAAGATCAAGACATTGCCCCTTGTTTCCATGAGATGAACACATGAGTCAAGGCCTCATTTCAAGTCCCTGCTTCTTTTTATTGGCTTGGATATTTTCAAACCAAATACATTCTCAGTGTTTTGCCAATGCTGCTGGAATAAGCCAAAATACCTAAGCAAATACACAGAACCACATACAGTGCCTGGGTTTGATTTGTAGAACCTGCCTGAAGACTCCTCTAACTCTCCGGGAAATGGAGATTAGTTCTCCTAGCAGCTTCCTTCTCCTGCATACTACATAAGCCTTTTCCTAATACAGCTGCCTGCAATAGATCAGGTTCCAGAAGGACCAAACTATCCCCTCCCAACTCAACGGAGTTGAGAAAATAACTCTATTGTATTCTAGCTTCTTCTGACCTCTTTTGTTCCAGTCTGGTGGTTAGGCACTAGTCTGAGATTTGGGAGAACCTCATTCAAATCCTTGCTCGTTTACAGACCTGAGTGATCCTGGGGAAGTCATTTAGTTTCTTTGTGCCCCGGTTCTCCATCTGTAAAATGGAGATAATAATTCTCCATGGATGTTGAAAGCATAAATACATTAAATATCATGAGATGATTAATATTACAGGCAACCGGGGTTATAGAAAATACCTAAAGCAGACATGTCCCTTATTAGAGAAAAGTGGGGTGGAGGTGTATCATGATGATGGTGGCATCTTCTAGGGATATGAAGGATCCATGCTGCAGGTCACTTAACCCACTATTTTGTTCTGTTCTATTTTGTCAGAACCACACTAGTTAAAAAAGTCAAAAGCTATATTGACTTCTGCTGCAAAGGCTGATAAAGCCTCTATCTTGGTAAGGAAGGCTGCAAATAATTCTGGAAGAGGATCAGAGTGTAAATTACTGTGGTTAGATTATCACTGGCAACCATGAAGAAAGAGATGCGAATATAATATTTTGACAAAATATTAAGCCTTCATGGCTTTGATATTGAGTGTGCCCATTTATGTCAAACCAAGATCATTCTAATTCAGAAGAACATTGTTAAATGTAAGGAACCACAATTAAAAATAATAATAGTACTTTTATGCATAATTTCTTTTTCCTTAAACACCATTATATTTATATCTAAGTAAAAATGAAAACGAATAAAAGGACTTACAAAATATTTTCAAATACTTCATTTTACCATCCTATCTTGCACATTATGTTTAAGCAGATTGAGAAAACTGATGTTAGTATAGAAAGGAAAAATTTTGGACTGTGATTTTATTTTAAGAAAATACTTCCCTCTCATCACCTACCAAATCTACAGGTGTCTTTATCCCAAAGTACAACTGATCTAATATATGCAACCAACTAAATCTCCTTTAAATTCATGCTCAGAATTGGACGTTAATGTTTGTTTTGTTTTTAAGTGAAGACAGTGAATTACAAAATTTTCCTGAGTTACAATATATAGAGATAATAATGTTTAGAGATTTGCAATGGTTCATTACTACTTACATGCTTTAGAATATTTTTATTCACACTATGGATTGATGTATGTTTGATTTAATAAGACTACTTATTCTCGAAGGCTTCCACATACAGAGGAGTCAGCAGAGATCCTTTAACTTTTACATGTGAGAGCATTTTGAATACTTATGAGTAAATGAAGGGGTCTCATTGTTTTCTTGAAAATCCAAAGCTCCCATTGACTTCAACAGGTGTAGGATCAAGCCCTAATTCTCTGACTTGCATGCAGGCAGATGAAGCCTGCATTTCATTGGGTTTGTGCCTTGAAGTTATCTCAAAATACTCACATGATTTCTCATTTACTTGTTCCAGCTATTTTTTTTAAAAAAAGGTCCTCTTGATTTACCTTGTACAATTATGCTGTTTCAGTCTTACCCTCAGTTTGCTCCTTCTGTAGTGTCATTATCACTTCATCTGAATCTGTCCTTAGCTTATGAGCTGGTTTATAACATCTTCACACTTTGTAGAATAACTGGTCCAGTTTCACCATTTTATGTCCATGACTTAAGGGATTCCTGATCTCCACTGCATTAGCAGGGAATGAAAGGTACCCAACCACAATAAGACAGTTGAACACATCTGAATTGATTGTTCACTATCAAATCTGGAAAGGCTAGGTCAGTATTTCCCACTGAGGGTGCACTGGAACTAATTGTAACATGACTTTCTTTTTAACAGTATTCTTGTAAAGAAAGAATAACCAATCTTTTCCAGATTATTAACACAGTAGATTTAATACATGCTTTTCAAGTTTATGTGGCTCACATCTGAGGAAATCAGGGGATAATGGATGTCACACCTATCAGTCTTATGTAGGCAGCTGATTTGTATATTGATTGATCTGGGAATTTTTCTACTGTATCCAGCTAACCTCCTTCAAACATAGATTATGCCATATGATTCTTGGACTTAAAAGATATTCTATAAAGAGTGCAGCAAACTACTGATCCTTTCAAGTAAAGATTTTAAAAAGGTGATAAGTATTAAGCTGTCAAATACATCTCTTCCATAATAAATCGTAGATGTGTTTAATTTCGGCTTTTTATGAAAACTAAATTTACTGAACATCTTCAAAGTTATCTTCAAATGTTTTCTGTTCAAAGAACTGTAATCAGTGTGTACTTGATCCTTAAATTAGATCTTTTCACTGTGAATTTATTTATTTCAATCTACTTTTCAATTTATTTATGACTTGCCACTTTTAGCAGGTACATGCTAATAATGGTCAAATGAAGTCACTATTAACTGAAACATTCCTCAAGACACTGTCATTGCTTCCGCTCTTTCAACATTCATATGCATCCTCTCAGGGATTTCATTCTGTGATTAGGACTGGACTATTATTTCCATGCAGACAATACACAACTCTTTCTGCTGATTCCAAGAAGACTGTTGCTTTGTATAATTTATGTCTGTATAAAATTAAAACATGCAATGGCAGAATTATTTTTTAAACTGAATGATGGGTAGTCAGATGGAATTGGTTTAGACTGAGTGAATATCCAGAATTCTCCTTACTGTTAATTATCTCTTATAATGATTGCATATAGTACCACTGGATAATATAAGGAATCTCTGTATTTTTAGTTTTGAAAAGGCAGATCAGCTTCCTTGCTAAAAATTCCCATCCTCACCTTTTCAGGAGCACCTCCCTGCCTACACTTGTGTCAGTTCATAAAATCAAACATCCACATTTTTGCCTCTTCCAGTTAGCATGGTTGTCATTCATAGCTGACTAGCTTATCAACTGGCTTTTAAAATAATATTTAGCATCTGCAAAATTTAGTGGCTGGAGGTTTATGAAAAAATATCTCAGTCCTTGGACACTTTTGATGTACAGTGCCTCCATTGTTCCCTCCAGGGAGACAGCATATTCATTTTAAAGTTAGTGGGATCTTGTAAAAAATACTGCATGGACAATTTGAAGTTTATTGGTAACCATTAGACATGGTCAACCAGGTAACTAGCATATACACTCATAGCTGTATTCTTATAATTTTGGTAAAACAAATTCTTTGGCCTGCAGTACCCATACTCTGTCCCCCATCTATATCATCCATTATCTCCACAGATCAAATACATAAATACTTTATTGCATCTGGTTTAATCTGAAACAGCTGATTTACCTATTTTGTCTTTCCTTTCCAAACACATTTTGCTATTATTGTGACATGGTTTTTAAGGTGCATATACAAAAAGGAACTGCATAAATATAAGTGATTGAATAATACTGAATGTCATATATGTTTCACTGCCAGAGGTAAAGGTAAAATGGTTATCTTTACAATGCACAAGAAATAAAATCCAGTCTTAATAAGAAGGAAACAAAACTGAGCTAAGTACACCAGTCCCCCTTAATTTTTTAACAACATTTTTTTGATTCCATGTCCTGTTCTTCATCTTGTATCTTGTTCCTTCAGTACTCCCTAACCAAATACCACTGGGTGAGAAAGCATTTATCCCTCTGCACACTTATCATAGTGACTAGACCTTGGAACGCCAAGTGTTAGCCAACCTCTTTATGTCTCAAGTCAAACATGTAATACCTCTTTGAAGTAACTTGCCTGTTGGACAGAAGACTAAAAAACAGCTGCAAGGGATCATATGTTAGCCTCTCAACATGTCAAGCAAAAAGAACTGTACTTTAATGGAAATTTTAACAACTACCTGAATATGATTTATTAAGGTAATTGTCAAGAAGAGATCATTAGGAAACAGTTATGATATTCCAGTAATAAGTAGCTGAGCATTTAGAATTGTTATAATAGATGCTTCACGCATTTTAATAAAAAGAAAAGGAGTACGTGTGGCACCTTAGAGACTAACAAATTTAAAATCATGAAATTGACAGTTTTCCCCTCTATATGGCTAAATTCAGTGCCTTGCATAATGACAAGTTTCAGAGTAGCAGCCGTGTTAGTCTGTATTCGCACGGCCGCATTTTAATAGTCACCAATGAAAAATGTACTAGATAAAGAAACGTCTTTTCAATGTAAGAAATTGTCAGTGACACACATTGGTAAAACGTTTTTAATACTATTAGCTCTTCTGAACGTACACTGCAAAAGAGTTACCATCCTTATTTTCATAGTGGTAATGGAAAATAACATTTTAGCATATCCAAGAGCTGAAAACTTGCTACAATTCTTCACTGAAGAAATGGTGATTGGCTTCCTAAGAAGTAAAGCGGTGATAGCATAACCCACCTTTTTGAGGTGGGAAAACAATCACATATATGGAACTAATACATACATATGGAATATCTTCTACAGATACAGCACTTTTAAGGTCAAATTCTGCCGTCGGTCATACTTATAGTCTGAGATTTTGAAAGCTGCCCAGTTCTATGGCTTCTGTTATACAGAAGGTCAAACTAAAAGATCACAGCCTTCTGGCTTTGGAATCAATAAGATTACTTTAATGGGACCCAGCCATACAAATGCCAGAGGCGGATTTGAAAAAATCACAGACATAATATCTCATTAGTTTAACTGGGGTTGCATTTATGCAAATGAGAACAGAGCCTGGCCCTTAATTTTGACTGCTGCTTATTGAAAACTATTACTAAGGTCCTATATATGGGCCTGATTCTGCAAGAATTTAATGAATAGCACTTTAATTAGGCCAAATTCTGATCTCACACTGTTGGCCACAGGAGCAAAATATTTCATTACAATGGATTTACCCCTGACTTACACCAGTGTAAGATAATTCAGACTCAGGCCCAATGAATTCAAGCAGAGTTTGCATAAAGCATCTTTCTTTCTTTCTTTCTTTCTTTCTTTCTTTCTTTCTTTCTTTCTTCAAGTCAGCATGAAGATTTGAGATGGGCAGCTAAGTTTCTCAAGCAGCTGGGTAAACCAATCAGACTTGTATATAAAGAATTATGGATTTAGGGCCTGATCCAACTCCCATGAAGTCAAATGGAGTCTTTTTTAATGTAAAAATATGTTACTCACAAAAAATTGCAATTAATGAGAGCGAGCAAGAGGAGGAGGAAGAGTTGGCAAAATTTTTTAATGTATTTGCAGATCTCCTACAATGCTCACCAGTTGTGTTTGCCAGCCTTAACATGCAAATTCCACTAACAGCAGTTCTCTCATTATTTTCTCCTCTCTTTTATTATATCTAAGTGGGCAGAAAGTTCACCTTTCACAGAGCAAGTTAGCACAACATACCACAGTATTTAATTTAAAAAAAATAACCATACCAATTATAACTTATGCACAAATCTATGTTGAGACAGATGCATTACTGCGAACCTGTACTTCTAAGAACAGCAATGTACATCTGCGGTAGGATGGCTATTCATTTGGGGATATTTTGAAAAGCTCCAAGGTTTAGTACTAAGAATTGGATTCAGGAAAGCATTCCTATTTGAAAAAGTATTGAACATATGTTTAACTTAGAGCACATACTTAAATGCTTTTCTGAATCATGGTAAAAAAAATAGTAACTCTTTTGCCAGATTTATTTGATTTTTTTAAAAAAAGTTAAACTGTTTTTGATTTCTGTCATCCAAAAATCTTCTTGTAACTTCTGCCATTTGGAAAAATTTTGCAATATTTAAAAAAAAAACAACAGTTTTTTAAACACATTTGCATCAAGTATTTCCCACAAAAATACAAGCAAATTGTTTACGAACAGCAAAATAAATGGAAACAGAGAATTTAAAGCAAATATTGGAGAATTTTGCTAAAGGTGAATTCTGAATTAATATATATAAACTGAGCTTCATATTCAAAACTGAGCTTAATTTTAGATACATTGGTCACATGGTATTGTTTCTAAGAATAACACACATCAAATCAGAGAACAGCAACAGATATCTGTTTCTGTTCTCTGATTTTATGTGTGTTATTCTTAGAAACAATACCATGTGACCAATGTATCTAAAACTAAGCTCAGTTTTGAATTCCAAAAGTTCACAGTGATTTCCTTGTGAAAAAGGTACAAATCAAAAACTGTTCTTGGGAAGCATTTGTCAAATAATTTTGAAAAAGAAATCTGAGAATATCACAACTGCTCATGACAATCAGCACACACAGAAAAAGAGGCAAAATTAATAAAATAGGTGGTTTGTTATTAATTATTTGACCACTCTAATAATAAATCAGAAATAAGTGTTGTGTTAGTACTGTTGTTGGCTTTTTTAAAAATTCATTGAAACATTTGCTTTTGACACCTCTGTTGCCACCCATGTGTGTACACCCCATATTTTGATAGACTCTGATGAAAAGTATCAGGGGGTAGCCGTGTTAGTCTGTATCCACAAAAACAACATGGAGTCTGGTGGCACAATCTGTTTCTGAAGTTTTTTTTGTTCAAGTATAGCTACTTTTAAATCTGTTATAGAATTTCCAGGAAGATTGAAGCGTTCTCCCACTGGCTTTTGTATGTTATGAGTCCTGATGTCCGATTTGTGTCCATTTATTCTTTTACGTAGGGACTGTCCAGTTTGGCCAATGTACATGGCAGAGAGGCATTGCTGGCACATGATGTCATATATCACATTAGTAGACATGCAGGTGAATAAGCCTCTGATGTTATGATTGATGTGGTTCGGTCCTCTGATGGTGTCGCTAGAGTAGATATGGGGACAGAGTGGGCAACAAGGTTTGCTACAGGGATTGGTTCCTGAGTTAGTGTTTCTGTGGTGTGGTGTGTAGTTTCTGGTGAGTATTTGCTTCAGGTTGGGGGGCTGTCTGTAAGCGAGGACTGGTCTGCCTCCCAAGGTCTGTGAGAGTGAGGGATCATTTTCCAGGATAGGTTGTAGATTATTGATAATGTGCTGAAGAGGTTTTAGTTGGGGGCTGTATGTGATGGCCAATGGTGTTCTGTTATTTTCCTTGTTGGGCCTGTCCTGTAGTAGGTGATTTCTGGGTACCCGTCTTGCTTTGTGAACCTGTTTTCTCACTTCCCCAGGTGGGTATTGTAGTTTTAAAAATGCTTCCTGGACATTCTATAACAGATTTAAAAGTAGCAAATGAAAAAAAAAGTCAGAAACAGACTTCAAAGAGAAACAGCAGAACTAAAATTAATTTGCAAATTTAACACCATAAATTTGGGCCTGAATAGGGACTAGGAGTGGCTGGCTCATTACAAAAGCAGCTTTGCCTCTCCTGGAATTGACATCTCCTCATCTATTATTGGGAGTGGACTACATCCACCCTGATCGAATTGGCCGCGTCAACACTGGTTCTCCACTTGTAAGGTAACTACCTTCTCTTCATGTGTCAGTATAATAATGCCTGCATCTGTAATTTTCACTCCATGCATCCAATGAAGTGGGTTCTAGCCCACGAAAGGTTATGCCCAAATAAATCTGTTAATTTTTAAGATGCTACCAGACTCCTTGTTGTTTCTGATGACAAGGTTTTACAATGACTCTTCACTGGTAGGGTGATGATGGATTTATGGCTTCTTCATTTTATCTGAAGTTTTGTTTTGAATGGCAGGTGTTAAATGACAAGGGGCGGGGGACGGTTAGAAGATGAGGTTGATGAAGTAAGGGAGGAGGAAATGTGCCATTATACTTACAACCCAGTTTATTAACTTAAAAGAGCCATAATAAGGGAAGTGAATACCAGTGAACATTGCTGGTTCCCAATGGACTACATTTACAATACAGACGCCTGAAATAAAAATATAACCACTTGGCCACCTTGCAGTTGTGCGATGGATATAGATACAAAAGTACCATCCACATGGTATGTTGGATGTACGCAGTACACATCAGAATCATCATGCACACAATTCTAATATTATAGACTGTTATACAATTGGAGAACTAATATCCAATCCCATAATTAAATACCATATTGAAATTCCTAGGTGCAAGAGTTAGAGCTAAGACTGACTGTCCCACCTTCATGCATTTCCTGACTTTTGCATAGTTATCTGCACAATTTTAATATTTCTGTAGTTTTTTATTCAATGCATTCTTCTCTGGAAAGTAATAGTATTTAATGTAGTCAATGGTTGCAATATTGAGGACAGTATTATTCTTTATTTCCCAAAAAATTATGATAGATCAGCTTTGTAACATGAAAAAAAAGTGATGACCACCAAACAGTGCTGAAACCTGACTTATTCAAGCCATCTGACTTTTTCAAAATGCTGACTGAGGAAGGAAGAAAGAACCAAATGAGGGGAAAATTAAGTTCCACTGTACATTAATATCTTGCTTATCCATGTTTCCCTGATTACAAAAAAGTGTCATCTGAAAAAAAGTATACTAGTTCCTAGCTACTTTTTTAAAACTATCATCTATGTGACATTATAAATACAGATATGAGCTACACAAAATTGTTAATGATAAAAAATGTAAGCATGGATGTTTTCATGGAAGAGACTTACCCTTCTAGAGCAGACACAGAGTCAGCTGGTGTGTACTGCCATCAATGATCACTCCACAAACAGTGCACATTATGGATCAGATTCTGATACCCTTACTTCAGTGGGATTGCTTGTAGAGTAAGGTGTCATGACATAACTAATACGCCATAAGAGTCTGGCCTCCTGAAACAATGTTGCAGGACGCTGTGGGGTTCATTAGCTGACAACAAAATATCAAAATGGGAGTCCACTAATGCTCCTGAATTAATGCAGAGTCAGTTACTGAGGAGACAAATATTACTGTACTAATGTTAAAAAAATGCATTTGGCTAACACCACGTGGTTTGGACACTTACTAATTAGGATGGCTACTTTCCTCTGTATGGTTTAAAAGATATTTAAAGAGCTATATATTTAAACCCTCACTATTCCATGATTTATTCTCAACTTCATGACATTGAGGCTTATTATCATAACTCACTCTAAGTAGTTGTTTCAACAGGAATCAGCCACTGTTTGTTGCTAGTGCAGAATGCAGCAGCTTGAGCTGAAAAGCCACAGGCATATTATTATTATATAATTGCTTGTCCACAGAGACCCCAATTGGGCCAGGCACTGTACAAACACACAATAAGGGACAATTCCTGCTCCAATCCAAGGTTTACAATCTAAATAGATGAAAAAACAGACCAAAGGTAGCAGGTAAAGGGATACAACATGTAAGCCACACTATCAGGATAACTAGAGGACTTTATGCTCATTACAAGGTGGTAGGTGGGAAATGAGATAAAAAGTGCAGCAGATAAGGGATGAGGATGATGAAATAAGAAAGGAGGAAAGGGAGGAGAAAAGAGGTTAGGTGTCTGAACTGGTGCACCATAGTGGCTGCTGGCACTCCAGTGGGGAGTGAGAGCAGGTGTAGGCTGGAAGGCAGCGGATTGATTTCAAGAGCCTTGGACCAGTTGTGTTTAAAGCTGTAATCGAAAGGCAATTGGCTACATGTGATTCCAGTTCACTGAGTGTTACTCTCATAGGTTAACTCACGTTTTAAGGTTTCCATTCTGATACTTTAGGTCAGCATGTGACCGACCTTTTCTTGCACATGATGTATCAACCATTAATGTGAGGAACTCATCCTCAGAGGTCCAAATGGAGGAAAGAAAATAATAAGTGGTTCCTTACCAGGCTCTGCCCGCAAACCAAATTCTACCCATTTGAAATGCCATAATATGCCACCACTCACAGTACATTGTGCAAATACCATCATGAGTGTTCTGCTGGGGAATACGGGACTCCTTGGGTCCTGGCTCCCAAGTGATGGTGCTAAGACATACCCATGGTCTCTGCTGGGTTCCTCAGGCTTAGCTTCCTCTTCATTGGCTCAGAGGCCCTCTTTTGGGGCTCCTCAGACTTGGCTCACCATCACCGAGGATCAGATGCTCTCCTGGGCTCTGCAGGACTGGTTCTTCTTCTATAGGGCTCAGATGCTCACCTGGGCTTCACTCTTTCTCTCTGGCTTGTTAGCTTTACAAGTATGAGGGGTTGAAAGCATTAGTGATAGTCTCAGTTGACTGTGCATATCTTCATAGTATAAGTGCACCTTTCTAATAGGCTTTTATCAGCAGCCAGGGTGGATAAAAATCAATGATTTAAAAAAAAATAAAAAAAATCAGATTTTTTAAAATTTAAATCGGATTTTTTTGGTAAAATGCTTTTTGAGGAAAAAACCTATCTAAAGGTAGTTTTAATTAGATTCATTATAGAGCAAAGATATCTCATCATGGAATAGGGATGATAAATTCTAATTCTATAGTATGAGACAATATATTAATGCAATGTTTAAGAAAAGTTTTGTAAATGAATTCCAATAGTTCATGGAATATGGACCTAATCTTCTGTGGTTCCAGGGGCTTCTGAATGGATCATTTAGGTTAATCTTTCTATCTACCCAATGGGACTCAGTGCTCAGTTTGAAGATACCATCAGAGATGCTTAGTTTTGCAGTTCTCAAACTGTGGATTTATGTCTTCAGAGATAATGTGCTTGTTAACAGCAAAAATGTTTTAAATAAATAAATAAATACAGAAATAATATGTACAGGTGAGAAATAACAGACCTCAACCCTATTGTCCCTCTGCAAATTTGTGTACAGAGAGTCCATCCATCCCTTACCCCTCTCTAAAAGTGCAAATGAATAGAAGATAATTAAGGGTGGAATAGATCTGGACAAGGAGAAGAAGTCTGAAGATAAATGTGAGAAGAGAGAAACAGGCAGGAGAAACAAATGTGAAACTATTTGAGCAGCATATTCCAGAAGTCTTGAGGTCTTTCTGAGTGTCGCCTTCAGTGATTTGAGATCTACCATACCATTCTCTCACTAAAAGGGAAAACCTATAATGGCAGCAGGCCGTAAAAGAGACCCAGTTTGGGAATCAGAACCATTCAATAAATATATGTTTGCTGCTGATGTTTTAAAGAAAGTTACACCAGTGGACTGGTGAAAGTTACTTAAGCACTTGGATTCAGAGATTGTTGAAGTGATAATCTCACTTTTAACAGCAGTAGCTTCTTCTGCAGGACTAATTCATTCCAAATTGAGAAATCAATTGGGACCTGAAAAAGCAGGAAAGCTTGTTTTTCTTTTCCAGATTATGAACAAACAGGAACATGAAGGTGAAGACAACTGAGTTAGCTGCAGAAGCCAATATTTTAAGTTTCTCATGTTGACCTGACTGACATAGTAGATTTAATTATTTCTTAAAATATTTCATTTAACCATTTTAATTAAAAACAACTTTAACAAAATAAACCTGATTTTAAAAAAACTTGAATGTTTAAATTCAAAAATATATATGCTTGTTTTGTTAAAATATTATATATTTGCTATTGAAGAAAAAAATCCAGAATACATAACATTGTTGTTTTAGTTAAATAAAACAATTTAAATGTCTGTCTGGTGATGGTCTCCTGCTAATATAGCATGACAAGAAAATCCTCCAAATATTAATGATTAACCTGTTGAATTGGAGATAGTTCACCCCCAATGACTTCATGAATATCTGCTTCAATTACCTTTGGTAAACTAAATATCCAAACGATCATTCATTTTCTGATATAGCTGTAAAACTAATCATTTTTTTCAAAATAAATCACTTTAAAAATGTATAGTGTATACCTTCTAAAAATGAAACCTACATCTATCTATGTGTTTTGAAGAATATGTATTAAGGTTATAACAATCAACAAGAATGCACTTTTATGTAGAAATCCATGTTTAAATCGAGTCTTCCTGACTAGTGATTTAAATCATGATTTAAATCAATTTGATTTAAATCAAATCCACCCTGTCAGCAGCAAAACAGTTAACAATGTTGACATTTATCTTTAGGCAAAATTATATTCATTTAATGTTTTTCAGGATATCTTGGGGGAAATAAGGCCTAGAGACTTAATTGTCTCTTTAAATGAAAGATGAGCTTCTGGAGAAGAAGGTGGCTTTTATTTGTTTGTTTATTTATTTATTGGTAAAGGAACGGCTTAGTGAGACCCTGAAACCAGCCCAGTTAGAGTCCTGCTCATCCTACTCAGACAATTCTTTTGACTGTTACAATCCATCTGCAGGCATTTTTTCCACAGACATTTGTAAGTATTACTTGCTGTCACGACCTGGGAAAGGCTGGCTCAACCATTTATGATTTTTTACAATATTTTACTGATTAAAATATATATATATATATTTCCATGCTATTTTCATGGCATTGTATTTTGAATTCTCTGTGAAAAACTTCAACACCCTAAATGATGGTGAGATTCCATGGAGGTGAGGCAGATTCTAAAAATAAATTACACATTCTTCACAGTAACAAAATTTCTTTAAAAAACAAAAACAAACCCCAAACCAAAGCACAAGATTAAACCTGGATAATAGGGGGAAAATAATTTTTTTAAGTTAAGCCTCATTTTCCCTGCACATATTGACATGGAGAACTGACTCTTCTTTTCCCTCCCTCTACTCATTACAAGCCCAATTATGATCCTAGCCGTGCATCTGCATAGGGAAATAAGGGAGTATAAAGTGACTGCTTAACTCCCTGTGCTCACTGTCTGTATCCCAGGCAGCAGTAGTGGCAGCAGGTGATAGCAGGGGAGCAGAGTCAAGCTCTCTCTTCCTCTTTTTGTACAGGTGGTCAGGCCTTGGTTGTGCCTCCCCACCACAGGTATGCCAGACAGGGTTGCTGAGGTAGTGCAGCAGGGGATGTCATAGTACAGGCATCCCTACCACCCTTGGAGAAAGTGGGGAATCGAGGATCAGATTATGTGTTTCCATGTCTGCACCTGCATCAGTGCACTAGAAATTTAAGACTTGTGACAAAACCCAAATTAAGCTCAATGGGTCTGGAATACCCAAGCTGCTCTTTTATTTCATTTTGCTTTTGTATATTAATCTGTTTCATTTTTCCACCTTCCCACGATGTTCTCTTTCAGCTGCTGTTGGATGATGGTGAAGGGGACAGCTGGGGGACCCAATGACTGCTCTCTCTTCCATATAGCAGTGGATGCTGGTTTCATGAGGCTGCATGGGTGGATAGTGCTATTTCATGATAATGTTGATACAACAGAAGGAACTCCACATATGCCATGATGATTTTTCTACACTGGTTGTAATGTCATGCTTTTTAGCACAGATCAAAAACATCTGATACAACTCGATGCCGATGTATTGACTGTGCCAAATTACACTCGCCAAGGATCCAGCCCATTGTGTTTTATTGTTTTTCCATTGTCCAGGATGGAAAAAGAACACAGATATTATATGCTAGTCATTCTTGTCAGCAGATAATAAAAGGATAGTACATGGATATTGATTAGTCATTTTCATCATGAAAGTAGATTTTGCAATATCTACAAGAGCACAGATGGAAGCCTCTTGATACTGCAACTAAATGCATTACATCAAGGAGTAGATTTCAAATGGCTGTAGAGTTTTTATTTAAATTTCCCCACTGCTTGAACCCTGTAATGCAGGCTGAAAATGGATTGCATTTGAATAGCATTGTTTGATCAATCACCTATTTAATTCCCCTACTGTTTATTAATAATCTTGTATGATTCCTTGGTTTTCCCAGGATTTGCAGGATGCCTTGCCAGTGAACATGCCACAAGAACAGGTGTTCATGCAGCATTTCCAATCAGTGCTGTGTACTACTTACACATGAGCAGTGCTATGATAAGTGAAGGCATGGGGAAGCTCCCTTTTATGGACACCCAGCCAGCCAGTAGCTATAAAATCCCTCTTAGTAGCTGTTCTCTAATTGCTGTACCTGTAAAGGGTTAAAAAGTCTCACAACTTTGCATAGGTAAAAGGAAGTGAGTGAGCACCTGGCCGAAAAGCCAATGACAAGACTAGAATTTTTTAAAATTGAAACAAAGATTCCCCTTTTGTCTGTCTGTGTTTGTTCTCTCTGGGAGAGGCGGACAGGGCAGCAACTATGCTGTAAGAACCTTGGGGCCAGGTATGAAAAAATTCTTGGTATCGTACCTAGAAACTACTCATTTGAAACCCCAGATATGTAAGTAGATCAGGAAGGCGCGGTTTGGTTTATCTCTTTTTATTTCTTTATGGCTTGTGGACTCCTCTGTGCTAACCCCAGGTGCTTTTGCTTTCCATGTAATCATTAAGCAGGGTCTCAGGAAAGCTATTCTTGGTGCTTAATCCTTGTAGTTGTTCTTTTAAAATCTAACAATTGCCTGAGCTCCCAGATGTATTTTCTTTCTTTCTTTTAATTATTTTTTTTACCTTTTTTAAGAAGAGAATTGGATTTTTGTGTCTTAAGAGGTTTGTGCACATGTTGTTTAAATAGCTGGTGGCAACAGCTGATTTCCTTTTTTTTCCCTTTCTTAGCTCTTCCCCGGAGAGTTGGGGGTGAAAGGCCTTGAGTGTACCCCACCAGAAGGAATTCCCAAGTGCGCCTTCCTGGGCTCTCAAAGGGGTTCTGCAGCATCTATTAATGGTGGCGGTGGCAGCATCTACCAATCCAAGGTCAGAGAGAAGCTGTAACACTGGGAGTTCAATACAAGCCTGGAGTGGAAGTATTAATTTTTAGAGTCCTTGCAGGCCCCCACCTTCTGCACTCAAAGTGCCAGAGTGGGGAATTAGCCTTGACATGGTGGCAGAGCAGTGGGATCATTTTGACCAGAAGCACAGACCTCAGGATTTTAAAAGGACACATTTTTTCCTTCTGGCAGCCGGCAAAGCCAGGCAGGTTTTTCTTTTCTTTTCTTTTCTTTTCTTTTCTTTTCTTTTCTTTTCTTTTCTTTTCTTTTCTTTTCTTTTCTTTTCTTTGTTGCCTGAGGGGGAACAGGCATGCAAAGGGTTCAGCCTGCAAAGCCAGGGAGTCCAACAAGGAGTTTATTTTTTTTCTAGCTTCATAGCAATGAAATAGCTAGG
Organism: Dermochelys coriacea; assembly: GCF_009764565.3. Classification (NCBI taxonomy): domain Eukaryota; kingdom Metazoa; phylum Chordata; order Testudines; family Dermochelyidae; genus Dermochelys; species Dermochelys coriacea. Next base: position 182,827,626 of record NC_050070.1, on the reverse strand, counting down.
ATAGAGTAGGTCAGCCCTGTGCATGAGGTTGCAGTCGGGCACCAAAACACTAGAGCAACCTGTCTTCCCAAAGCGAAATGCTATGGAGAAGACATACCCAGATCAAGCCCAGAAATCCAGCTCTATGACACAAATGCAGGGAGGGGATGGGGGGACTGGAGATTTTCCCAGAGGGAAATGTCAACCCTCTCCAAACCAAGATCCAGGTGCCAAGACCCAGACTGAGTTCTAACTGCAGAAGACAGGAATTTCTTCTTACAGAAGAAGCACATGGAAGTGGAGAATAAGTGCTTGCAGGCAGAAATAGAGAAGTGCTTGGAGGCAGAGGAAAGGAGAGAGGCGAAGCACTTAGAGGCAGAGGAGAGGAGAGAGGTGAAGTACTTAGAAGTGGAGACAGAGATAAAGCACTTAGATCTGGGAAAGGCTAATGGGTCAGCCAGGTAGCCCTAACAGTCCTCCTCCAGGTACCGCTCCCCATTCCAAGAAAATCCCCAAATACAAGGTAGGTGAAGATACAGAGGCCTTAGAAAATTTCAAAAGGGCCTGCCTTGGTTACAACATCCCTACAGACCAGTAAATGGTGGAGCTGAGACCACAACTCAGTGGACCCTTAGCAGAGGTTGCACCTGAAATGCCTAAAGAACACATGAACGAGAATGAACTTTTAAAACAAAAGGCCAGAATTAGAATGGGACTAGCACCCGAGAATGCCCATTGGTGGTTCAGAGCCCTAAGGTGGAAACCAGACATGGCATTTTCTCAACACACCTACCACATAGTAAAATTGGGATGTCTGGATATCAGGAACAAGTTTTAAGACTCTGGAAGTTCTGTCTCTCTTAATGCAAATGAAGCAGTTCTTAGAGGGTGTTCCTGAGGAAATAGAAAGGTACATCCTAGATGGGAAGCCCAAAACTGTAATTGAAGCGAGGGAGATCAGAGCCAAATGGGTAGAGGTGGCGGAGAAGAAGAAAGTTAGTAGCAGTTGGTGGGGATACCAGAAGGGGCAACCTGATACGACACCCCACCATCGGAGTCAGCCCAAGGCCGCACCTCGCAAGGAGGAGCCCACCACTCAGCCGGGAGACCCCAGATGCCCTCTCGTCCCACCACCCTACTCTCCAACCACCCATCTCACTGCAGTCCACAGTCAGCTGGGTGATGTTTTAAATCTAATGAGCTGGGGTATATGAAGGCCAACAGCCCCAAGCGCACCAGCCGACTGCAACTCATCACCCCAAGACCCCACCAAGAGCCTTCAGGCCCAGATGCCTCACAAATACACCCAGAGCGAAGGAAAACTGTGAGTGAGGGTGGGAGGAAGATTACTGCGTGGAGAGACACTGGAGTACAGGTGTCAGCTATCCACCAATCCCTGGTGGACCCCAAATTCATCCACTCAGAGGCTCAAGTGACAGTGCAACCCTTTAAGGCCAACTCTTTTAACTTGCCTACAGCCAGGTTGCCTGTCCAGTACAAGGGCTGGTCAGGAATATGGACTTTTGCAGTCTATGATGATTATCCCTTTCCCATGCTGCTGGGAGAAGACTTATCCAACCATGTGAGGCTAATAAAAAGGGTGGGGATGGTCACCTGCAGCCAGGCTAAACAGGTCTCCACACCTAACTCCATTCCTGAGCTTCCTACAAGGACCCAGTCTGTATCCCGGGACCCAGCCAGAGGTGGTGGAACTCTAGACCAGAGTCTATGGCAGCAGTTGTAGATCTAGTTCCTGGGATCCAGCCTGAACCAGCCCAAGGATTGGAACTGGTGGAGCAGTCAGCACCAGAGCCTGTGCTTGCAACCCCACCAGAGTCAGGGGAACCAGCACAGGGTGCCACAGAGACTGCACCTGCAGCAACAGCTAAACCGGTGCAAGAAGCACAACGGGAACCTGAAATACAACCTAGTGCACCAGCAGAGAGTGGTTCACAGTCAACAGAGACATCCCCATCACCTGCATCGCTTCAAGGGGACCAAGCCTAGGTCCACAATCCAATGAGGAACTGATGTCTCCAGCATCAAGGGAGCAATTCCAGGCAGAGCAGGAAGCAGATGAAAGCCTCAAGGGAGCTAGGACAGTGGCATGGAACAACCCACTGCATCTCAGCTCTTCTAATAGGTCCAGGTTTGTTGTAGAAGGAGGACTCTTATACAAGGAAATCCTTTCTGGTGGGCACAAGGAGGACTGCATCCTCAGGGACAGTTGGTAGTTCCAACTAGGTATAGGGAAAAGCTCTTGAGCTTAGCCCACAATCACTCTAGTGGCCATGCTGGGGTGAATAGGACCAAAGACCGTTTGGGAAAGTCATTCCACTGGGAGGAAATGTGCATGGATGTTTCTACTTATGTCTGATCTTGTGATGTGTGCCAGACCATGGGAAAGCCCCTCTCCAGCCACTCCCCCATAATTGAGGTTCCATTTCAGCATGTAGCTGTGGATATTCTGGATCCTTTCCCTAAGAAGACACCCAGAGGAAAGCTGTACATACTGACCTTGCAACATGGATTTTGCAACCCAATGACCAGAAGCAGTAGCTCTAAGCAACACCAGGGCTAAAAGCGTGAGCCAGGCACTGGCAGACATTTTTGCCAGAGTAGGTTGGCCCTCTGGCATCCTTACGGATTCAGGAACTAACTTCCTGGAAGGGACCATGAAACATCTTTAGGAAGCTCATGGGGTGAACTACTTGGTTGCCACCCCTTACCACCATCAAACAAATGGCCTAGTGGAAAAGTTTAATGGAACTTTGGGGGCCTAGTGTTGCAGCAGTTGCTCTTTGCCTACAGAGCTGTACCACATCCCAGTTGGGGGTTTTCACCCTTTGATCTCGTTTATAGTCACAAAGTTAAGGGGCTATTAGAGTTGGTGAAGCAGCAATGGGAGGGGGTTACATCTTCTCCAGAAACTAACATTTTGGACTTTTAACCAATCTGCAAAACACCCTCAAAAACTTTCTAGCCCTTACTCAAGATAACCTACAGGATGTTCAACAATAGCAAAAGTCCTTGTATGATAAACATCCCATAGAGCATTCCTTCAGACTTGGTGACCAAGTCACGGTCCTGAAAGCGCTCCAGGCCAATAAGATGGAAGAATTGTGAGAGAGGCCATTTATGGTCCGAGAGCGCCTGCGAGCTGCTAATTACCTCATAGCATTCCCAAACCCTACCCTAAAACCTAAGGTATGCCATGCTAATTCTCTAAAGCCCTTTTATTCCCAAGAAATCAAGGTTCTCCAGTTTACAGCCCAGGAGAGAGACGACGCTGAGTGGGCTGAAGGAGTCTACTATGAAGGGAAAAGCAACAGTGGCATAGAGGAGGTGAGCCTTTCTGTAACCCTTGGGCATAAGTAGTGACCGCAAACCCAGGAGCTATGCACCAGCTTCGCGCCAATGTTTTCAGCCATCCCAGGATGGACAGAACAGGCGTACCACTCTATTGACAGAAGTGATGCTCCCCAATTAGAGCCCAATCCTACAGGATGGCTCCTCAAGCCAAAACTGCAGTAGAAAGGGAGATTAAGGACATGTTACAGACGGGTGTAATCTGCCCCTCTGAGAGTGCATGCACCTCTCAAGTGGTTCTGGCTCTCAAATTAGATGGGGAAATCTGCTTTTGCATGGACTACTGCAAGCTATATGCTATAACTCACCCACAGAACTATCCAATGCCACGCACAGATGAGCTATTTGAGAAACTGGGACGTGCCCAATTCATCTCCACCTTAGACTTAACTAAGGGGCACTGGCAACTGCAGCTACATGACCCAACCAAGGAAAGGTCAGCCTTCATCACCCATTGAGTTGGGCTCTCAAAGGGATTCTGCACTTGAGTGGTGGCAGCATCTACCAATCCAAGGTCAGAGAAAAGCTGTAACCTTAGGAGTTTAATACAAGCTTGGAGTTGCAAGTATTAATTTTTAGAGTCCTTGCGGGGAATTAGCCTTGACACTTGCCATTAATTTCAGTGGGACAACTAAGGGAGCAAAACAGTGTCTCAGAGAGCTGAATGGAAATCTTTTATATGATCATGTACAAGACCTAGTTATGGGGCCATTGGACTGGCCCTGTTTGCCAGTATTTTATAGGCAAAATCTATTTTTATTATTCCCAGAATAATAAAACACCTCTCTTTTTTGCTACATTGAGCAATGGTGTCTGATTCTTCCAACACTAAGATGTTAGTCACTGTCCAGCTTATACAATTATTACTTATTATTTGTATTTTTACAGTAGTTATTAGAGGCTCCTTTTAGACGTGGGGCCCCAATATGCAGGGCAATGTACAAAACCATAAAATGCACTGCCCATCCCAGAGAGCTCACTCTCTAGGATTAAGACAAGATGAAACATTCAGAAGAAATCAATAAAAGGGGTGGGAGGGTGAGATGTCAGTAAAACAAACACACTGTGCATTAGAATCAGGAATCTCGGTAGTCATGGCTCAACATCTGCCTAGTCACTCGGTAGTAATTTGTAGGCATCACAGCAGAGATAAGAGTTAAAGAGGGATTTAAACAAGGTTTTCCAGCCATTGTAGTGAGTGAAAATATGAAGTGAAATAACAGGTCTGTATTCATACTATAGTTATTCAAAATGTGTTCTACATCTGTCATTTAAGTCTTATTTGGTGAAATCCTGCATCTATTGGAGTCATTGGCAAACACCCCTTTGACTTCAATAGGATCAGTATTTCACCCATTGATTCTGGAGGCTTTAAGCTGATAGAAAATTTACAATGGCTCTATAAGGGCAGGTCTTCACTACCCACTGGATCAGCGGGTAGTGATCGATCTATTGGGGATCAATTTATCGTGTCTCATCTAGATGCAATAAATCGATCCCCAAACTTGCTCCCTGTCAACTCCGGAACTCCAGCTCACGAGAGGCGGAAGCGGAGTTGACGGGGGAGCTGCAGTGGTCGACTGGCCGCCGTCCTCAAGGCCAGGTAAGTTGACCTAAGATATGCCAACTTCACTGAACTTCAACTTCAACTTCAATTGAAATTCAACTTCAGCAAAGTCGGCGTATCTTAGGTCAACTTATCTGGCCATGAGGATGGTGGCGAGTCGACCGCTGCCACTCCCCCATCGACTCTGCTTCCGCCTCTCGCGAGCTGGAATTCCGGAGTTGACGGGGAGCATGTTAGGGGATCGATTTATTGCATCTAGACGAGACACGATAAATTGATCCCCAATCGATCGATCACTACACGCTGCTCCAGCGGACAGTGAAGACCTGCCCTTATAGAGCCATTGTAAATTTTCTATCAGCTTAAAGCCTCCAGAAGTGTAGACCAGGGCTAAGACATAGAATATAGGAGCCATGTGAAAAATAATATACTTTCAGGATAGGCCAGGACCTGCCTTTATATTATTTAAGCAAAATGCCGAATGACTTCAACACATGTTTTGCCTAAGTAAGGATTGCAAGATTTTCCCCTACACTAGTTTATACAATACTTAAGTGTATTACCTTTTCGAAATAGGAGGAGGCAACGGAAGTTTACTATGGCACATACATTTAGTATAAGAACAGAGAGCACTGCATCAGATACTGGATGTACTATATTGTACTTGGATTTGAGAGTCTTTTGAAAATTTAGCAACCATCTCTCCCAAACTCACATGGAAATTAACTTAGTTGCCACACTGTAGTTTCCAAAGTTCCCCACCCTGTCAGAGAGTTGGTGGTATGAATCTTGAGGGTTGCCCTAGACTCCAGTTACAACTGCCCTCCATGAATTTCCATTATAAACTTCAGAATTTTGGGATTTTTTTTTACAAGGTGCCTAATACAAAGCAACTCTTTGCATCTGTTATTTTTCAAACAATTCACTTTCTGGTTCTTTCTGAGTAAATACCCTTTTTATGAGAACATTAAATACCAAAATCACAGTGGCACTCTGATTTGCAGTATAAGCTTTTGCTTGGCCCCAGTGCTAGTCGCAGCCTTTACCTGAAAATACGAGCAGTTTCAACGGATTATATAATTCGCTCTCAAGATAAAGGTTCTGATTTAGGAAATGTCTGAAAAGCAGGCTCTAAACTGATTTTAGATTGTATCAGACAAGAGCATTTCAGCTATGATATTTTCTCTTCATGGTAAGAGGGTTTCCACTAGCCTGTGTTTGTTTAAAGATGATCATTTTCTAATCTAACAAAAAACAAAGAACATAGTTTGACATTTACATGTCATCCACTTGTTATTTGTAGGCAATGCAAGTTGAAAAGCCACATCTCAACACAGCAACTAGGTTTTCAGTTTCACACAAGAGACATGCAATGAAGAGTTTCCACAATATTCTTGACTAGCCATAACTCATAGGTAATTTATCACCTGATAAATTTTGAAATTTAAATAATCTGTCCCTCACACAATGAAGATTAAAATATTGCAAAATGTGCTGATCCCTTCTGCAGCCCAGCACATGCACAAAAAGCAGAGTCATGATGAACATATAAAAGAAAAAAATCTTAATATCAGCTCTGAGAGTCAATGGTAGCCCGTGGAAAAATGATAATCTGAGTTGCAGGGAGCAGAAGATAGATTTTAAACTTTGTGTGAGGAGAAGTGGAAAGGGGAGGGCAACAGTTTATTCACTGTCGCTATTCACAGTAGGAAACAAACTGCTTGAATTCATATTTTCTCTCTCTCTGGCTCAAACACTAGGTATTTTAATAGCTATGTCTCCAAATTCAAAGTAGATAACAGAATATTTCTACCTGAATTTGACTGTATTGCTAGCCAGTTTATAACACATGGTGTCAAAGTACAGAGAGTAGAATTAGAGGGGTGGAGTCAATAAAGAACATAATCTGATTTGTAGGCAACAAAACCTTAGGCAATCCAGTGTAATAATGCTTCAGGGATTCCTTGACCCAGAAAATGAAATTTATTTTTATAAATATAAAAATTTGGCTGTTGTATCAGGCTTTTAACAAAATAACCCCAACATTCCCCCACAAAAGAAAGCAAAGGATGTACTATAATATTACATTGTGCAGTAAATTAAGTCACAGTTCAGGACTATGTTGTTTTGTTTAGATTTATTTGCTTTGGAATTACTGGTATGCGTTTCCCTCAAATGCAGTACTTTTTTTAAGTAAGCAAATGAATACCAAGAACAATAAACCACTATAATTGGAAATTCGAAATATGGGAACTGAACGCTAAGCGTTACCTGGTAATTGAAAAATTCCAGCAACTGCGGATAATTAACTTTGCAATACTTACCATGATAGGTATTGAAAGCTCAAAACCCACCTAAATACACAAGTAAGGACCTCCTTTAATAAAGGGAAGTTAGAACAAATCATGGCAATTCATTTCTTCTAAAGCCAGAAAGACAATAAACAAACTGCAAAGAAAAGTGACTATGCTATGAGAGGCTGATACCGAGGATGTCATTTTAGAGAAGATATTAGTACAGTCACAGAATCATAGAAGATTAGGGTTGGAAGAGACCTCAGGAGGTCATCTAGTCCAACCCCCTGCTCAAAGCAGGACTAACACCAACTAAATCATCCCAGCCAGGACTTTGTCAAGCTGGGCCTTAAAAACCTCTAAGGATGGAGATTCCACCAGTAACCCATTCCCATGCTTTACCAGCCTACTAGTGATTGTTTTTCCTAATATCCAACCTAGACCTGCCCCACTGCAACTTGAGACCTCAGGTTCTGTCATCTGCCACCACAGAGAACAGCCTAGATCCATCCTCTTCGGAACCACCCTTCAGGTAGTTGAAGGCTGCTATCAAATCCCCCCTCACTCTTCTCTTCTGCAGACTAAACAAGCCCTGTTCCCTCAGCCTCTCCTCATAAATCATGTGCCCCAGCCCCCTAATCATTTTTGTTACCCTCCGCTGGACTCTCTCCAATTTATCCATATCCCTTCCGTAATGGGGGCCCCAAAACTGGACACAATACTCCAGATATGGCCTCACCAGTGCCGTATAGAGGGGAATAATCACTTCCCTTGATCTGCTGGCGATGCTCATACTAATGCAGCCCAGTATGCCATTAGCCTTCTTGACAACAAGGGCACACTGTTGTCTCACATCCAGCTTCTCGTCCACTGTAATCCCCAGGTCCTTTTCTGCAGAACTGCCGCTTAGCCAGTCGGTCCCCAGTCTGTAGCAGTGCATGGGATTCTTCCATCCTAAGTGCAGGACTCTGCACTTGTCCTTGTTGAACCTCGTCAGATTTCTTCTGGCCCAATCCTCCAATTTGTCTAGGTCACTCTGGACCCTATCCGTACCCTCCAGGATCTCTACCTCTCCTCCCAGCTTAGTGTCATCCACGAATTTGATGAGGGTGCAATCCATCCGATCATGCAGATCATTAATGAAGGGCACTATATTTGCCTTTTTCCAATCATCTGGGAGTTTTCCCAATCGCCACAGGTTTTCATAGAATCATAGAATATCAGGGTTGGAAGGGACCCCAGAAGGTCATCTAGTCCAACCCCCTGCTCAAAGCAGGACCAAGTCCCAGTTAAATCATCCTAGCCAGGGCTTTGTCAAGCCTGACCTTAAAAACCTCTAAGGAAGGAGATTCTACCACCTCCCTAGGTAACGCATTCCAGTGTTTCACCACCCTCTTAGTGAAAAAGTTTTTCCTAATATCCAATCTAAACCTCCCCCATTGCAACTTGATAATTTTTCAAAGTTTTCAAAGATAATGGCCAATGGCTCTGCAATCACATCAACTAACTCCCTCAGAACCCTTGGATTCATTGCATCCGGCCCCATGGACTTGTGCATGTCCAGCTTTTCTAAATAGCCCTTAACCTGTTCTTTCACCTCTGAGGGCTGCTCACCTCCTCCGTACACTGTGCCACCCAGTTCAGCAGTCTGGGAGCTGATTTTGTCTGTGAAGACCAAGGCAAAAAAAATTTGAGTACTTCAGCTTTTTCCACATCATCTATCACTAGGTTGCCTCCCCCATTCAGTAAGTGTCCCACACTTTCCCTGACCTTCTTGATGCTAACATACCTGAAGAAACCCTTCTTGTTATCCTTCATATCCCTTGCTAGCTGCAACTCCAATTGTACTTTGGTCTTCCTGATTACATCCCTGCATACTTGAGCAATATTTTTATACTCTTCCCTAGTAATCAGTCCAAGTTTCCACTTCTTGTAAGCTTCCTTTTTGTGCTTAAACTCACCAAAGATTTCACTGTTAAGCCAATTGGGTCGCCAGACATATTGGCTAGTCTTTCTGGGATGATTTATTCCTGCACCCTCGATAAAAGTCTTCTTTAAAATAGAGATAGCTTTCCTGGACTCCTTTCCACCTCACGTTAGCGTCCCAGGGTATCCTGACCATCAGCTCCCTGAGGGAGTCAAAGTCTGCTTTTCTGAAGTCCAGGGTCCCTATTCTGCTGCTCTCCTTTCTTCCTTTTGTCAGGATCCTGAACTCAATCATCTTATGGTCACTGCTGCCCAGGTTGCCACCCACTTCTACTTCCCCTACCAATTCTTCCCTGTTTGTAAGCAGCAGGTCAAGAGGAGCATGGCCCCTAGTTGGTTCCTCCAGCACTTGTACCAGGAAGTTGTCCCCAACACTCTCCAAAAACTTCCAGGATTGTCTGTGCATTGTTGCATTGCTCCCCCAGCAGATGTCAGGGTGCTTGAAGTCCCCCATTAGAACCAGGGCCTGTTATCTGGAAACTTCTGTTAGTTGTCCAAAGAAAGCCTCATCTACTTCATCCTCCTGGTCTTTACAACAGATATCCACCACAACACTATCCTTGTTGCTCTCACCTCTAAACCTAACCCAAAGACTCCCAACAGGCTTTTCTCCAGTCTGAAGACAAAAAGGATTAATAATGGCATAATAATCACTGTATTGGGATCCTTACCATTTAAGACTGCTCATTTCAAGCCCATAAGCACTCTAATTAGATTACCTGCTTTACTTTAGTAGGTTCTTTCTTGATCCAACACTGAGATGGCATTTATGTCCACAACTCATTTTACTTAATTTTTATGAGACCTGAGCTTGTCCAAAGTTGACACAAAGCAAAACAAATGATATATTGTGGATTAATAATGCCAGGTTAATTCAAAGATATTAAATATCCTCTGGGAGGGATTTTGTGAAATTCTATAGGAAATCAAGGAAATCTGCGTTGCCATCTATTGTTTCTTTCAGAGAAAAATTGCATTTGCCAACAGCAAATAAGGTCATTGCATTTGTGCCAAATAGCTACTTGTTCTAGATCTAAAGACCTATATTCAAGAAAAAGACATGCCCAGTCCTTGGACAGGCAACAGGAAATGGCTTGTGGGAACTTCCATGACCACATATACATTTGGCAACAGACAAATTAACATACTTTCTCCTTAAACTCGAACCTTAGGAAATGTTATTCTTATGAAGAAGCCACTTTGTTCTACAAGCAGACACATTTGTTTTACATTAATTTAAAATACAATTTTAAAATGTGTTAAGATTTTAAGTATGAATATATTTTAGAATATAATACTCACCTAAAGAACATTTTGCTTTATGATATGATTTCTGTTTACCTTCTTTACAAATGAAGCATTACTTCTGTTCTCTTGCAGCTTGTTTAGTGCAGGATCTATCTGCATTGCATATTATTGCATATTATATAGAAGGAAATGTAGCTTCCTATTTTTCTTCATGAACTAGAAAAATATTATGTGTAATTATTCTAATTAATTATGGAGAGTTTAGTACTATTGGCGGCTATGTTTAAATAGTTTTTATTTGGCTTTTAATATTTGTGTAGGACTTATTCTGGACACCAAAACCAGTGAGAAAAAATAAAGCAACAAAAATCTACAGAATTTACTATAGATAATTGTGTTGACACCATTCGGGAGCTCCTCTGACTCAAAATAAAATCACAGTCCTTTATCCCCTTTCAGAATGTATCCTCTTAATCCAAATAATATCAAAAAGGATAAAATTTAGTCCATTCATCTGGCAACTATTTCTCTCTGTTTCATTAACATGCATAGCGGATAAAAATTGTTCAATTTAAGGGTTCTTACATGATTAGAGTGTAAAAAATCATCATACAAATGTAGTTTTTGTCAGACACATTAATGTCCTTAACTTAATACTACCCATATATTACATATCCATAAAACAAGGGTTTAGCAAAATTAATTGTGCAAGAAGCATCAAGTAAGTATTGTTAATTGCTTGGAAGGATTATGGAATATGAATTGTTTTAATAAGGACAATTATGTTCATAGAGTCTCACCATAGATTAGGGGTGAAAGACCAAGAAACAATGGAAAAAAGATTGTAGAACAAGTGGTGGAAAATCATGAATTCTTGTTCAATACCCCTTGGCTATTGTCAACAAAAGAACCCAGCTAGATTAATTCAGTAGGATAGTTATGTACTGTGAACTAGCTAAGGCTATAACAAACCTTGCACTATTTCCCCCTCTATTTAAAACCTTTAGTGTCCTTAATTTTTTACTTAATTTTGAGGTTTAAGTAGGGGTGAAAGAGAAAATGTTCAATTTACAGTAGAGAATATATGATGACTTTGAACACCCATGTAATGAATATAGCATTTCAGTACTGAGTTATCAAATGCTTGTAAACTGTACACAATCTTTTCATCTAGTTTGCATAATTTTATAATGGAGGAATAACATTTTAAAAATTTTGAATAGGCACTTACTGGAATTACAGTTAATCCTGATACAGTCTAGATGGGAAAGAATAGATGAAAAATGAAAATTTATCCTTCAAGGTAATAGCTGCAGACATCCAATAAAATCACAGTCCACCCTTCCGGGGACAGACACATGCAAATATGGCCACTCCAAATGATTAGTCTTTACATATTGCTGTAACCCAGACATAGTGCAATAAAACTTTATACGTAGAAACTGGCAGTATAGAGTCAAAAATGGCCAATTTCAAACAAAGCTACATGGTGACAAATCTAAGTGAAAAATCATGTTTAGCTGTCAAAAATGCTTGATTGAGGCAGGCCACAACTTTCTCCCCATCTGTGAAAGAACAGATAATTTTTCTCAGTATAATTAAAAAATGCTCCGTCACAATGGGGCATAGAGCAGGCCAAGCCACCATCATTCATCTTGGACCACAATTACATATTACACCTCAAAGGTGGACTTTTTTTCTTACTATTAAACTAAATAGTAAAATATAAAGCTCTTTCTATGTTTGTAAATAGTCTTTCACACTGTAGTATATATTTTAGTTTATATAAATGTATACAATCAATTCACAGCAGAACAATGACTTTATTTAAAGTCTCATATTAATATCTAAGAACATTTTATTTGGAAAATCCAGGAGTTTGGGAATATCATCTCTTTTCACCTTAGTTCTCGCCTAAGAATTTGCTATTGTTATTTGTGTGGAATAAATATTACAGCTAACACCGGTATTGATTTTTCGTTTACTTTCCTTTTATATCTATATAAATATCTACTGTATATGAAAACAGATTGGCTTGCTCTGGAAAATCATTTTCTTGGATTATGACCCCGGATTTTAAAAATATGCAACATTACATACATACAATAATTTATCTTCAGCACCTTTGAGGAGCATAATTAATATAAAACCTAGATTTTGTTGCCATATAGCTGAGTTTGTCATGTGTCGTCAACCGCATCAGAAAAGTGGTTGCAAACAGCCAGGGACCAGCACCTACACACCTCTTACTACAGAAAGCTTTCCTGAAGGAGGCCCCACATTGCCATTTTGTGATTCAAAACATTTTATTAGCTTGCAATAACCCTAGGCTGTCACAAGAGGGAACTATAAGAGAACAATAAAAGAGGACCATTTGGTTGTCTTAACTTTTAATTCCCTTCTCTCCCCTTCAACCTCTCCCCCCTCTCACCCTCACCTGCCATAAATATCAGAATAGTAATTCAGTGACCTACTTTTCTACATAATGGGTGTGAGCTCATCATCGTGTTATCTACACACTTGAATCTTATATCTATGAAATCACCATATAAACAGCTAATTTAAATAGTTATTCGTCAGTCTTGAAAACAACAATGTAAAATAAATCACTTCACGAACCTATATGAGTTTTTATTTACTGTGTTTGTTCTCTTTCATACTCTCTAAAAAAAAATCCAACAAAAACATAAGGCAAAACGAAAAGGGCGTGTGGAGTTTGATACTTATTACAGAAAATAGTAACCTAACATTTTGTCAATTATATGCCAAACCAGGAAAACATTTTATTAATTTGTTTTCTGTAGAAGGGCTTGTGTTTTTTGAGTTCACATGGCTGTTTGCTGAGGGCCGCAGACTTCGGGCATTGAAGGGTTATGTTATCTTTTTGACACAAAAATACCACTACAGAATTGTTCACAAAAGAAAAGATGGATTTCACTACATATGTGACTGCTAAAAAGAGGAAACCAATATTGTCCATCAGTTGACATAATGTACAATATTTCATGTGTGAAAATTAGAAGTTTTTTGATTATGCATGTATATGTTATGTTAATTGTGGGAGCTAAAATTACACTGACCTACATATAATAGCTGGAACAGTTCTCTCTGTACATTCAACTTCTGTAGTTGCTAATTATGAAGAATCTGTGGGTAAAGACCAATTCTCAGAAATCAAGCAGGTTAAAATTATTTCACCTAGAAACGTCACTGATGAACTGGCCTTCTCTTTTTAGAACACACAATAGTACAAAATATATTATGATGGGTTATGTTAGACTAAAGAATAAAAAATGCAAAACCAAAAGAATAAAAATCAGTAACTTTAAATAATGGACGTGTGTGTGTGTATGCATGTTACATATATATAATTTAATTTTAATGTCAAACAGGCTGTTCAATAAATGCTTGCAAGCAAAATAATAAGAATAAGAATGCTGAAGATGTTAATTTCTTGGGGGGGAGGGTTTGTTACCTAGGTTGACCGTTAGTTTAACTCGTCCTGCATCCAGCTCTAAACGAAGTGTATCTGCAGATTCCCTAGAAGTAGTTGCCATTAAAATGCCATAAGCTCGCTGAGACCTGAACCGTAAGGACACATCTTCAGCCTCTGTATGCATCACAACAGGGAGCTGTATCTTCATAAACATACTCCCGTCATAGCTTAAAACTGTTGCCTCTGGAAATGGACAAGAAAACTGCTAGTTATAAAATAAATAGTTATACTGTATTTATTGAAACTCTTAATAGAAAAGCCAACACATTTATATAGCCAAAAGATCCAACACCATCATGTTGAAAAATGATATAACAATCATTGTTGTCATACATAAGCAAAGTTGATTTGAAACACAAATCTCAGGTTTTGGGGATGAGCAATGCAACTTTTAGACTTATTTTAATTAACTCATTTGCTATACTTTTTAAGGCCCAATGCGATAAATACATGTGCATGACTTTATGGACATGTGCATAAAATCACATATGCAAGAGCTTGCAAGATTGAGGCCTAATTGTGTAAACTTAGGTCAAAGCTATCTAGGTCAATATTACACTCCAATCTTGAAAACTCACCTCTGAGCCACCTACTTTGATCATTACCGGAGGGCTTTTTCTGTTTAAGCTAATCAAGGTTCTTATTACCCAGAATATGGTCATTACCAAATTACCAAAAAGAACCCTTAAGGCAGTGGTTTTCAAACTTTTTTTCTGGTGACCCAGTTGAAGAAAATTGTCTATGCGAATGCTGGGGAGGAGGGGTTTGGGGTGTGTGAGGGGCTCAGGCTCTGGCAGAGGGTTGGGGTGTGTGAGGGGGTGCAGGCTCCGGGGTGGGGCCGGGGATAAAGGGTTTGGGGTGCAGGAGGGGGTACTGGGTTGGGGGGGTCGGGTTGGGGCAGGGGGTTGGGGTGCAGGGAGAGGTCAGGGCTCTGGGCTAGGGGTGCAGGAACTGGGGTGGGGCCAGGGATGAGGGCTTTGGGGTACTGGAAGGAGCTCTGGGTTTGGAGTGCTCAGGGCTGGGGCAGGGGATTGGGGCACAGGGTTGGGATGCGTGCTTACTTCAGACAGCTCCCGGTCAGCAGCGCAGCAGGGGTGCTAAGGCAGGCTTCCTGCCTCTCCTGGCACCGCGGACTGTGTTGCGCCCGGGAAGTGGCCAGCAGCAGGTCCAGTTCCTAGGCGGAGGCACGCAAGTGGCTCCGCATGGCTCTCACCCACAGGCACTGTTCCTCCAGCTCCAATTAGCTGGTTCCCAGGCAATGGGAGTACGGAATCAGTACTTAGGGCAGGGGCAGTGTGCGGAACCCCATGGCCCCCCCACCTAGGAGCTAGACCTGCTGCTGATCTCTTCCGGGGCACAGCACAATGTCAGAACAGGTAGGGACTAGCCTGCCTTAGACGGGCAGCACCACCGATGGGACTTTTAACCTCTCTGTCGGCAGTGCTGACCAGAGTCACCACAACCCAGTGCCTTACATTCCGTGACTGAGTGACCCGCAGTTTGAAAACCACTGCCTTAAGGTGAAATGTGTCATGATTCCTCTTGTGGTCTGGATGAAGAGCAAATCATCTCACATCCATGATGACTGTAGAATGATGGAATCGCAATGATATTTATGACAGGTTTCAGAGTAGTAGCCATGTTAGTCTGTATTCACAAAAAGAAAAGGAGTACTTGTGGCACCTTAGAGACTAACAAATTTATTTGAGCATAAGCTTTCGTGAGCTACAGCTCACTTCATCGGATGCATTCAGTGGCATGCTGAATGATATTTTTGAACACTGAGACAGCCTCCAAAAAAGGATTAAAATTGGATCTGACACTTTGGGGGTAAGAAAAAACTGAGGTAAGCCTATCACAGTCCAACACTACAAATAACTGTCAGTTTCAAATACCACAGAGAATTCCCTTCTTGGGAGGATTTGTGGTATGGCACAATGGCTGTAAGACCAATGAGCAATTGGTCAGTTTTAGTTTCCCAGCGTGTGATAAACATACCAAGAAGTGTGCAATATATATAAGGGATTTTCATCATGTTTTGGGTTTTTTTTATTATTATTTTTTGTGGTGAGGCACAATGGTTTACAGCAGGGGTGGGTACCCTGCGGCCCATCAGGGTAATCCGCTGATGAGCAGCCAGACAGTTTGTTTACATTTGCACAGCCGCATGCAGCTCCCCGTGGCCACGGTTTGCTGTTCCCAGCCAATGGGAGCTGCGAGAAGCAGTGCAGGCCGGAGGGACGTGCTGGCCGCCGCTTCCCATAGCTCCCATTGGCTAGGAACAGCGAACTGCGACCACAGGGAGCTTTGGGTGGCCGTGCAAATGTAAACAAACTGTCTGGCAGCCCACCAGCTGATTACCCTGACAGGCCACAGGTTGCCCTCCACTGGTTTACAGGAAGTGATTACTGATTATGTTTCTGTGACTCTTTAGGATGTGCATGTGGAGAATGAATGGTCTGGGGAAATGGTCCATAAACCTAGCCACATTATCTGATGCTGGAACCAAATACTCTCCCATCTGAATGGGCCAGTAGGACCATGGACAATGAAGTATCACAGCAAAAGAAATGGTGGGGCACATCAAGGGCCTGATCCAAAGGCTGATGGAGTCAATTTAAATATAAGAATGTAAGAACAGCCATACTGGGTCAGAACAAAGGTCCATCTACCCCAGTATCCTGTCTTCCGATGGTGGCCAATGCCAGGAATGAACAGAACAGGTAATGATCAAGTGATCCATGCCTTCACCCATTCCTATCTTCTGGCAAATAGAGGCTAGGGACACCATCCCTGAACATCCTGGCTAATAGCCATTGATGGACCTATGCTCCATGAACTTAACTAGTTCTTTTTGGAATCCTGTTATAATCTTCTTATCATCCTCTGGCAAAGAGTTCCACAGGTTCACTGTGTATTGTGTGAAGAAATACTTTCTTTTGTTTTAAACTTGCTGCTCATTAATTTCATTTGGTGATGTTATGAGGAGTAAATAACACTTGCTTATTTACTTTCTCTACACCAGTCATGATTTGATAGACCTCTATTATATCCCCGCATAGTCGTCTCTTTTCCAAGCTGAAAAGTCCCAGTCTTATTAATCTCTCCTCATATGGAAGCTGTTCCATACCCTAGTAATTTTGTTCCCTTTTCTCTACCTTTTCCAGATCCAATATATCTTTTTTGAGATGAGGTTATCACATCTGCACGCAGTATTCAAGATGAGGGCATGCCATGGATTTATATTGAGGCAATATGATATTTTCTGTCTTATTAACTATCCCTTTCCTAATGATTCCGAACATTCTATTAGCTTTTTTGACTGACGCAGAACATTAAGTGGATTTTTTTTGGAGAACTACAATGACACTAAGATCTCTTTCTTCAGTGGAAACAGCTAATTTAGACCCCATTATTTTATATGTATAGCTGGGATTATGTTTTCCAGTGTGCATTACTTTGCATTTATCAACATTGAATTTCATCTGCCCTTTTTGATGCTCAGTCACCCAGTTTTGTGAGATCCTTTTTTAACTTTTCGCAGTCTGCTTTGGACTTAACTATCTTGAGTAGTTTTGTATTATCTCCGAATGTTGCCACCTCACTGTTTACCCCCTTTTCCAGATCATTTATGAATATGTGAACAGTACTGGTCCCAGTACAGAACCCCGGGGGACACCACTATTTACCTCTCTCCAGTCTGAAAACTATTTACTCCTACCCTTTGTTTCCTATCTTTTAACCAGATGCTGATCCATGAGAGGACCTTCCCTCTTATCCCATGAAGCTTACTTGGCTTAAGAGCCGTCAGTGAGAGATCTTGTCAAAGGCTTCCTAAACATCTAAGTACATTATATCCACTCGATCACTCCTGTCCACATGCTTGTTGACCCCCTCAAAGAATTCTAGTAGATTGGTGAGGCATGATTTCCCTTTACAAAAACCATGTTGACTCTTTCCCAACAAATCATGTTCATCAATGCGTCTGATAATTCTGTTCTTTACTATAGTTTCAACCAGTTTGCCCAGTACTGAATTTAGGCTTATGGGCCTGTAATTGCTGATATTGCCTCTGGAGCCTTTTTAAAAAGTTGGTGTTACATTAGCTATCCTCCAGTCATCAGGTACAGAATCTGATTTAAATGATAGGTTACATACCAAGGTTAGTTGTTCTGAAATTTCACATGGGAGTTCCTTCAGAACTCTTGGGTGAATACCATCTGATCCTGGTGATTTATTATTTTTTAGTTTATCAATTTGTTCCAAAGCCTCCCCTAATTACACCTGCATCTGGGAGAGTTCCTCAGAGTTGTCACCTAAAAAGAATGGCTCAGGATTGGGAATCCCCCTTATATCCGCAGTCCTGAAGACTGATGCAAAGAATTCATTTAGTTTCTTAACAATGGCCTTATTGTTCCTAAGTTCTTCTTTTGCATCTCAATCATGCAATGGCCCCACTGGTTGTTTAACAGGCTTCCTGCTTCTGATGTACTTAAAACATTTTTTTTGCTATTACTTTTTGAATTTTTGGTTAGCTGTTCTTCAAATTCTTTTTTGGCCTTCCTAATTATATTTTTACACTTCACTTGCCAAAGTTTATGGTCCTTTCTACTTTCCTCACTGGAATTTAACTTCCACTTTTTAAAGGATGCCTTTTTGCCTTTCATTGCTTCACTTTGTTGTTTAGCCATGGTGGCACGTTTTTCATCTTCTTATTATGTTTTTTTTTAATTTGGGGTATACATTTAAGTTGAGCCTTTATTATGGAATCTTTGAAAAGTTTCTATGCCACTTGCAGGGATTTTACTTTTGACACCGTTACTTTTAATTTCTACTTAACTAACTTCATCATTTTTGTGTGGTCCCCCTTTCTGAAATTAAATGCTACAGTGTTGGTCTGCTGTGATGTTTTCCCCACCACAGGAATGTTAAATTATATTATGGTCACTATTACCAAGCAGTTCAGGAATATTCACCTCTTGAACTAGCTCCTATGATTCATTTAAGACTAAATCAAGAATTGCCTCTCCTTTTGTGGGTTCCAGGACTAGCTGCTCCAAGAAGCAGTCATTTAAGGTGTCAAGAAACTTTACCTCTACATCCCATCCTGAGGTGACATATACCCAGTCAATATAGTGATAGCTGAAATTCCCCATTATTACTCATTTTTTAAATTTTTATAGCCTCTCTAATCTCCCTGAGCATTTCACAGTCTCTATCACCATCCTGGTCACTAGTATAGGCCAACTGATATATTGTTATTATTAGAGCATGGAATTGCTACCCATAGAAATTCTATAGTATGGTTTGATTCATTTAAGATTTTTACTTCGTTTGACTCTACGCTTTCTTTCACATATAGTGCCACTCCCCCAAAAGTATGACCTTCTCTGTCCTTTTGATATATTTTGTACCCTACTGTTACTGTGTCCCATTCATTATCCTCATTCCACCAAGTTTCTGTGATGCCTATTATAACAATATCCTCATTTAATATGAGGCACTCTAGTTCACCCATCTTATTATTTCGACTTCTAGCATTCGTATATAAGCACTTTAAAAAATTGTCACTTTTTAGCTATCTGCCATTATATGATGTAATTGAATGGGACTCTTTTTCATTTGACTGTGTCTCATCAGAGCCTACCCATATTTTATCATCTTCCATCCTCTCCATCTTACTAGGACATAGAAAATCTCTGTTAATAGATCTTCTCCTAAGGGATGTCTCTCTACGAACCACATGCTTCTCTGCACCTGTTGGCTTTCCCCCAGCCCTTAGTTTAAAAATTGCTCTATGACTTTTTTAATTTTAAGTGCCAGCAGTCTGTTTCCATTCTGGTTTAGATGGAGCCTATCCTTCCTATATAGGCTGCCCCTTTCCCAAAAGGTTCCCCAGGTCCTAATGAATCTAAATCCCTCCTCCCTACATTGGCTTTGGTGGGACCCAGAATCATAGGTCAGGAGATGACTAAACGAAGGAAATTATTACCCAGACTATGTGCTGAAGTATTTTACAAGGAAATCATGGAATCACAGAATCATAGAGTATTAGGGTTGGAAGAGACCTCAGGAGGTCATCTAGGCCAATTCCCTGCTCAAAGCAGGACCAACACCAACTAAATCATCTCAGCCAAGGCTTTGTCAAGCCAGGCCTTAAAAACCTCCAAGGATGGAGATTCCACCACCTCCCTACGTAACCCATTGCAATACTTCACCACCCTCTTAGTGAAATAGTGTTTCCTAATATCCAACCTAGGCCTTCCGCACTGCAACTTGAGACTAAATAACCCCAGTTCCCTTAGCCTCTCCTCGTAAGTCATGTGCCCCATCCCCCTAATCATTTTCATAGCCCTCCACTGGACTCTCTCCAATTTGTCCACATCCCTTCTGTAGTAGGGGAACCAAAACTAGACGCAATTCTCCAGGTGTGGCCTCACCAGTGCCGAATAAAGGGGAATAATCACTTTCCTTGATCTGCTTGCAATGCTCCTACTAATACAGCCCAATATGCCATTGGCCTTCTTGGCAACAAGGGCACACTGTTGACTCATATCCAGCTTCTAGTCCACTGTAATCCCCAGGTCCTTTCCTGCAGAAATAGGGAAAACTACTATGGATTGTTTATATGGCCCTAGTTTAGAAAAGGTCTTTAATATTTTCAAATTCTATGAGATAATTTCAAGCAGAAGAGACTGACTAGAAAGTGTTGGATGTTGAGGACTGTGTGGAAAGTGGCTGATGGCATTGGTCCTCTGGTAACTTCTTTAGCAATATAAAGCAGTTTGTGAGAGAACCTCACACTGTCACAAAGATGTCAGTTCTTTGCCAGATGGCAACTAAAAAGGATTGCTGGCTTAGAGTGGTGAGGGCAGACTGCCCTTTATAGATTGTGGGAGCAGCCAGAAGTGTCAAGCAAAGTTAGCCCTTGTTTGCCACATCAATTAATTTAAAGGAAGGATATAATCCAAATCCACAGGCAAGATGACCATGAAAAGACTTCTCACATACAAGTTCCAGTTTGGGATTCAAAATTTGCCAGCAGACTTTTCAATTCTATTTCAATGGTCAGAATGTCCTGTGACCAGAGGATTTCATTATCCAGCTGGAGAGGATAGATGATTCTGAGACTGTGAATCAGGAGAGCTTTGTTCTATTGCTGGCTCTACCACAGGCTTTATTGAGCAAATAAAGCTACTTATTCTTTCTATGTTTTAGTTTCTTCATCTGTAAAATGGGGGTAATTATTCCTTATATCACCAGTGTTATGAACCTAAATCCATTAATATTTGCAAGGAACTTAGATGCTACAGTGAATATCATAGAAAATACCAAAAGAAAAACCAAATGGTGGTAAGGTTGTTGATTTACTTAACAAAAATTTTAAAACTTTTCAATGGCCCCCATTTGCAATCACTAGAGAAAGAAATTGCCTCTACTTTTTCCAGACCACTTATCCAGTGGAAAGGCATGTCACTGCAACAAAGTGTGATGGCATATAAACCCTCCAAAGTCAGACTGGAATTGTGTGGCAGGTGGGTTACATTGTTTTAAATCCATTTCCAACCACTAAACCCTCACCAATAAAATTATTCATGAAAATCACCCAGACACAGGAAGAACAGACTGCAAATATTATCATCAAGGCTTTAGAAATTGCAAGTCTGGGGGATTTTATCAGTTCTATATTTGCAGGAAAAATACAGTCTTGGGAAGGAGGAGAAGGGGGTTTCTGCCCTTCTTAAATCAAAAATCCTTCAGAATAGACAGATAAAGGACTTATTGCTCATGGTTCTGATGAGAAATTTCATTATCAAAGCACACCTCAGTGAGATATTTTTGAGCATTCCAGTTAATTCCAGTTTTTTGAAGTTCCTCTGGCTCAGTTGGAAGGGGCAGTTTTACAAATGACAGGTCATGGTATCTGGTATGTGTAGAGAACGCCAAGGACCTTCATCGTGGTCAAAAAGGTTTTGGTACAGTTACTGAAAATCTGGAATAAGATTTTATAATTGGCATGTTAGTTAAGAGGAGTTTAGAGAGATTTTAAATATTCAATAAATGCAACTGTACTAAAAGCAGTGGGAACATGACAAACTGAGCAAAATCTTTTCTTGTCCCCCATATCAGAATAGATATTTTAGGGCTGACTGTAGATTCCCTAAAATAATCCCTGGAGATTGGGTAGCAAGAAGAGGACACCATTACAGACATGGCTTAATTGTGTAATTGGTATGTCTTTATTGTTTACCCTGAGATACTCTGGGATACTCTGTATTTGGGGGATTACTGAGATGTTAGCTGGGGTCAGAAAGATAAAAAGGAGTGTGAACAGGTATTGATCTGTTCAGCAAAGGCCTTCCAGGATTTACTGTCATGATGAGCAGACATGATGTCCTCAGTCCTTTTTCGCATAACCACATCAGTTATTTTGGAAACAGATGTTCCAAAAACTGTTTGAGAAGCCTGAGTTGAGACCAGGTGACAAAAGGCCTTTGGACAACAACTCAGAAATCCATTCAAGCTCTAAATTGTTAGGTAAACTGGCATGGGTATCACAATCAAGTGCTGATGGACTACAGCACAGAAGTTCCCTAAACAAATGACAAAATTGGGGAGAGGAAGGAGGATTTGACCAGTGTGGTGACAATAAGAATTACATCAGTGCAAGCATTGGAAATCAATATCATCACGCATTCCAGAAATGGAAAATATGATAGTGGTGCATTGGGATCTATTTCTAGCTCTGCCACTGGCCTGCAGGTAACCTGAAGCAAATCACTTCACTTCTCTGTGCTTCCGTTTCTCCACCTGTAAAATGCAACTAATGACCTCTTCTGTAAAATGCTTTGAAATCTACTGATGAACAAGTGCTGTATGAGAGCTAGCTGTTATGTATCCAAGAGAAGAGCGTCTGTGGGAAGAGGCACTGTTAACAAGAAATATTTTTCTAAGGATGTAACATGAAGAGCACTACAGTACCCACTGCCTCAGTCATCACAGAAATAGATTCTTCTCCAGATTCCTGAATAAGAGAGCTTCAGGGAAAACGGTCTCTTTTAAATTTGGTGGTAGATCCAGGAGTATCTATATCATTCCCACTCACCCACCCCTTCTCAAATCTTCAGGCAGTATTAGCAAAGAGGTACCAGAAGAAAAATTAATTTGTGCTTCTTGATTCTTCTTCACTGCCCATCAGGGCCATGATTTCTGGTGATTCTATGGTGTCTACAGAATTGTGAATAATCCTGATGAAGTTAAGATGAATAATGTTTCAGGGTCCGATTCAAGGTTATTGTGCAGTAAAAGATTCTCTGATGATAACGTCTTTACTGTTACAATTGATATTTTGCACAATGGATAGATGGAACCCAGTAGCATAAAATGAAATTTACAGGCATTTTGTTTTGTAGGACGTTGCAAAATGTAAAAATATCCTTTTGGAAATTAACACTCGGAGATTTTTCTGACTCCCATGGTATAACAGGTGGAAACTGGTCCTGTTTTTCTTCCTATTAGTAATATTACGGAAACTAAAGTATTATGGGAAGCAGTCATGGGAAGAATGGCAAACCCTAAAGATTATTCTTTGGCAGAAACTGAAAGCTTATTAATCTCAAACTCTTTTATTGATATTTTTGAGAAACTGAGCCCTTATCATCACATTTTTCCACACACAGTAAATGGTCTTGTAATCTCTGAGTCTAGGGGGGCCAAAGTTGACCTCTTTGCCAGTATTCTGTTTATCTCAAAGTGTGGCAGCTTGCAGGTTGTGGCAGCTTGTGGGATGGCTTAAGCCCAAAGGGCCACAAAGGATTGCTATCAAGCAGATAAAAATCTCAGACTTTTGATAATACTCATCTTACTAGCCGGAGTGGGGTTTGAATCTTGCTGAGCAGGGTATGAAATTTCTTTCTCCTGCATTCCTTGGTGTGGTGCCAGCCTCAGTGGAGCAGGTTGATTTTTTCCTCTACTCACCTCTCCTTTTTTCAGGCTCCTGGTGGATCTTGGAGTGTTCTGCCCCTAGTACTAACTCCCTCTGCCCTGACTGGCTAGTAAGCTACAGCTGAGTTGTGGATGGTCTTTGCACCACTACAGGGAGTTCTATTTTCTCTCATCCTAGGATGGCACCTTTCTTCTGCATCCTTGCTGTCATGCCTTCCTGCCCAATCATATTCTTATGTTAGAATAAGTTTGTGCAGGATATTCTGGCAAGCTTTCGTCAATCTTTTTTGAGGTTAGGAAAGCATTTTTCTCCATAATGTAAGAATGGCTCATGGAGCATGAGATTTTGCACTCTCTCTCTCTCTCTCTCTCTCTTTCTCTCTTTTTTTAATTTCCTCTCAGCAACTAGGAGATTCTGGTTTCCTTCCTTGCAACTTTTACAGGCATCCACTATGGATTGTTGATTTAGCAAGACGATAGCCTGAATAAGTGGAGGAAGCTTTTGGTTGATTGGTTATGCAGGGCTGGGTATGAGTCTCAAAGGACTACTATGGATTAAGGCTCTCATCATCTGTGCCCCTCACATGAGTACAGGGCTGTGTGTATGATGGTGACATAGATTGTTTTTTTTTCCTGCTCAGCCGCTCCAAAGAGGTTCATTATATTAAATGCTACTAGAGCAGAAGTTTAAGTTCAAAATGGCTGTGATAAAGGTTTAATAATATGGTACTTGTTAAGAGGAGGTACTGCCTCTAGTGCAGGGAATAACAGTTTTGCTATAATTACAGTGCTGGAAGCACGACAGGGAAAGAGCCTTTATTAAACAATACTGGAGGCCATTGATACTAGCTGGTTTTTCTTTTTCTTTTTTATGGCAGCATCAAATACCAGATACAGGGAAGAATTATCCAACAGAAGTGAGATGTTAATCCTTGCTTGGTAAAAACTGATGAAATGAAAGACATTTCTTGAATGAATTTATGAACTGATAACATTGCTAAAAGAAATATTTCCCTTCCATGGTCAGAAAATGTAAGTCTTATTTTTATATACATACCTATTGAAATTCTCAGGGCCTAATTCTGTTTTTATTTGAAATAGTGTCATCTAGATTAACTTCAGTGAAATCAATGGAGTTAAACAGATGTAAAACTGGTGTGAGAGGATAATCAGGCTGCTAATGTTGATGTAGGCTGGGATTTTCTAAATTGCCTAAGGGAATAGAGATCCCAATTCCTAGGGTGAGAGGTTTCAGAGAGGTAGCTGTGTTAGTCTGTATCAGCAAAAACAACGCGGAGTCATTGGGTCACCTTAGAGACTAACAAATTTATTTGGGCATAAACTTTTCTTCCCTTCCTGCCTTGTTCCTCTCAATGCATCTGCTTCACCCTATTATTGAGGAATGCTTAGCCCTCCACTGCACAGTAAGTGACTTCTTACTTTCCTCTGAAACTATATGTACTACATTATTTACTCCACTATTTCCTACTCCCTACCATCTTTCCTCCATCCCCCCAATCATTCTCCATGCCACCTCTCTTTGACACAATAGAAGCCATTACTTTTTTTAAATTTCAGACTTGCATCACTAATGGGGAATTATTTATTTATTTATCACTTCTATTCTGACAACTAGAAGCTCCAGTCATGGACCAGACTCCACTGTGCTAAGTGCTATACAAACAGAACAAAAAGATGGTCCCTGCCCCAAAGAGCTTATAGTTCTGGAATCAGCATTTAGTTATCATTATTCATGTCAGAAAGAAGCTACTGGCACTGTAGTGACGCTAAATGAAAGGGAAGAAAGCAAGGGGAAGAAAAAAGAAAAAATGTAGGGTGCAGTGAAGGTTCTGAGGAGGAATGGGACAAGAGATTTAAAAATAGATACAATATCAGACAAAAAAGAAAATGAATTATCCAATGTGAAGTGTGGGAGTTTTGGCTTGGCTTCCTCAGGGGCAATGAAATTCATGTGAAGAGGAAGTGAAGGATGTGGCTAGGATGAGAAGTTTGACTGGAAATAAGATTGTGTTTTGAAGGCAGTAGCAGATCAGGACACTGGAATATGAAGACTGAGGTATAGGGTACTGAAAAACAAAGGACCAGTTGTGGGCCAGTTTCAGTTATCCCATTTCTCACTTTGTAATTAGCTGTGATATGGTTCAGATACAACAGTATTTTAAATTGTTTTAAACTTTTATATGGGGATTATGCTTTGTATTTCTTCCTATATCATGATATCTATGGCATGTAATAAAAGTTTAAATGATAGCCTATGAAAAATGTGGAGCAGATGAGTAAGGATATCTGAAAGGATTTCAAACACCTTTTTTGAGACACAGTTTAAAAGAATTTATACTCAATGAAACATTGAAGATGTTATCGTGAAAAACCCAGTCTGTTTCATCAGGCTGCTTTAATTTTACTAACTAGTTCTGATCCATAATTTATATATGGAAGGTGTAATAATGGCTTCCTCACACGTCACTTTACCATGGTCTTTCCACCTGTCTCAGATGGAGTTTCACAATGTGGAGGTGGAAGAAGTGTTTTCCAACACTGGCATGTTGAGGGAGAGATGATGCATCATCCCACCTGCATCTCCTCCCCTGCAGCTGGGTGAATTTCTATATGAAACTTTTTCACACAAAAATGCAGATTTGGGTAGTCCAAGACACTTTGTGAATTCTGTAAGAATTTAAGCAAGTTACATTTTGGTGACATTGCATGACCAGTGATAGTGCACTGGACTGGAACTCAGGGGACACAGGTTCTACTTAAATCAGAGACGTTACGTTTAAGTACGAAAGAACAGAATTTGCCCCTTAATAGTGCTCATTCCAGATGTGTAACTATTAAAGATCCTGATCATGGATAAACTACGAGTAGTTCCAATGACTTCAATGTGTGTTTGCAAATATGTTCATTATTTCATTTTTCTTTTTATACTTTTTTAAAATCCCTCCCAAAAATCTAAAACTTTGCATAACCAGATAAAACAGTTTCACATTTTGCAATAAGAAGTGACTCAGTTAGATTTAAAAAAATACTCCAGTCAACAGGAGACTTAGTGACATGACCCAATACATCAAAATGTGAAGGAAAGATCAGTGATGTTGGATGTTAACACCCTTCTCTTCAAAAAGCAGCTTGGATGAAATAAAGCAAAAAGTGACAGACTTGAGGGGTCTCTGGGTGTACTTTCTAATAATTCTCAATATATAAATAACTACTGGATAAAATATGGATGAAAATTGAAATTGATACACTACAGTTAAGATAAATGTTTAACCTGGATAAGATTCTGCCACCTTCATTCCTAACAAGTAGTACTTTACTCCAGTAGGATTGTTTGAGGGGGATGTCCTCACTACACAACAAGAGTAGGGTGAGAGAACCTAGCCCCACAGGATTTAGCAGGGTGCAAATGATGAAATTGGTAGTAATTAAATAGGTAGGAGATGAGGTTACTATAACAATAGGAAACACATGACTTTCATATAGTCCTGCATTTGTTAGTTTTTTTATTTTATTAAAAAATATACATAGACAATTCAAACAGGGGAAAAATACATTCAAGTGTATTTCCCCTGTAGAAAGTTCATTTAATTTAACTCCTTGCAACTCTGCATGCCTGTCCTTTCTTTGATAAATTTGCTCTTATGCATTATTCCTTGTTGTCCAGCTAAAAGTATGCACCTGTGAAAGGCTTTGCCAAGAGGCAATTACATATTGTGATCCATGATTAAAATCAGAGATGAAGCCAAATTATATTGCTATGACATCTGTCCCTCCATCTGCTATAGTTTCCATAAACAACTAGACCAATCCATAGATTATACTGATGTTTTTACTTTATGTATAACCAAGAATTTGTTACTGTGGGAAAATAAGCACATACAACCCAATTTCTGCACGTGCACACAAAAAACTATTAACTTTAAATAGGCTGGAATGAGCATAAAATGGCTTTTGTGTCCTATGGCTTTTCCTTAGTTACTGATCTGATCAGATTACAGAATCATATATTCATAGAATCATAGAAATATGGGCCTGGAAGGAACCTTGTGAAGTCCAGCACCTGACACTGAGGCAGGACCAAGTATATCTAAACAATCCCAAATAGATGTTTGTCTAAGCTTTTCTTAACCTCCAATGACAGGGATTCCAAAATCAAACTTGGAAGCCTATTCAGTGCTTAACTATCCTTATAGATAGAAAGTATTTCCTAATATATAACCTATATACCTCTTGCTGCAGATTAAGTCGATTACTTCTTGTCCAATTTATAGTGGACAGGGAGAGCAATTGATCACAGTCCTCTTTGTAACAGCCATTAACATATTTGAAGACTTACCAGGGTATCCATCCACCTTCCTTTCTCAAGACTAAAAATTTCCATTTTTTTAAATTTTACCTTTCCAAATAGGTCAGGGTTTTTGAAACCTTTTAATAATTTTTGTTGTTGAGAGTCCATAGGATAGCAATTTGTTCACATATTTCCTAAAATATGGCACCCAGAACTGGACATAGTACTCCAGCCAAGGTCTCACCAGTGTTGAGCAGAGCAGGATAATTACCATCCGTGTCTTTCAAACAATATGCCTATTAATGCACCCCACAATGCTATTTGCCTCTTTCATGACTGCATTGTATTGTTGGCTCAAAATTCAATTTGTGATCCACTTTAACTCACACATTCTTTTCTTCACTACTACCACCTAGTGAGTTATAAATATTGTTTGTATTTGTGCATTTGATTTCTCCTTCTTAAGTGCAGTACTTGGAACTTGTTTTTATTGAATTTCATCTTGTTGATTTCAGACCAAGTCTCCAATTTGTCAAGGTCATTTTGAATTCTAATCGTGTCCTCCAAAGTGCCTGCTACTTCTCTCTTCTTGATGTCATCCACAAATTTTATAAGCATACTCTCCATCCCATTATCCAAGTCATGAATGAAAATATTGAATAGCACCAGACCCAGGACAGACCCCTACATCCTCCCAATTTGACAGAAAGTCATTGATAATTACTCTCTGAGTACAGTCTTTCAACCAGTTACGCACCCACTTTACAGTGATTTCATCTAGATCAAATTTCCCTGCTTTGTTAATGACAGTGTCATGTGGCACAGTATCAAAAGCCTTATGAAAAATTAAATTATCACATCTACAGCTTTCCCCTAACCAATTAGGCACTAACCCTGTCAAAGAAGGAAATTATGCTGGTTTGGCACAATTTGTTTTTGACAAATCTATGTTGTCTATTACCTTTCTATTCTGTAAGTACTTACAAACTGTTTAATAATTTGTTCCAGTATCTTTCCAGATATAGAAGTTAGCTGACTGGTTTATAATTCCCTAGGTCCTCTTTTACCCCCTTTTTTAAAGATCAGCACTCTGTTTGCCATTCTCCAGTCCTCTGGGACCTCACGTGTCCTCCATGAGGTCTCAAAGATAACTGTTAACAGTTCTGAGATTGCTTCAGCTAGTTCCTTAAGTACCTAGGATAAATTTAATCAGGCCCTGCTGACCTGAATACATTTAATTTATCTGATGCCTGCTCTACATGTAAAACTTATGGTGACCTAGCTACATCACTTAAGGCTGTGAAAAATGTTATGCCCTGTGTGATGTAGTTAGGTCAATCTAATCTCCACTGTAGATGCAGCTAGGTCAATGGATGAATTCTTCCACCGACCAAGCTACTGTTTCAAGAGAGTATATTTATTATAGTGATGGAAAATCCCTCTGTGGCTGTAGTATATCTACAGTATAGCACTACAGCACCATAGCAGAAGTACTGCTGTAGCGGTTGTAGCGTAGACCTACCATAAATATTAATTTATATTTTTTATTGTACATATTGGTACATATAATAAGGATAAATGATTTCTTTGATTATTAAGGCGAAAAAAGCTTCATGGCACATAAATGTTAGTGTCATCAAATGTAAATATATGCCATGTTTGCTGTAGATATCCTAATCTCTTAACACATAATTTCAGAGCCCAGTTGTTTAACCTCAAATATTTTATTCTAACATGGTTTCCCACTTTGTAAGGCTCTATTGTTTGTGGTAGTGAACATGTTCTTATTTTACTTCAATTACTTACAAAAATTATAATTGTGTTATTTATATCACTAAATACAATAGTGTATCAGTTATTGCACTCGGGTAGTAGTTATAACAACTTGTGTGGTAAAATGCCAACACACTGCTTTCAGAATCCCAAAAGCTGTAATCATATTAATGCATGACCATTCGGGATACAAATATTACTGGAAGGAGAACTGCTTTCAGTGCAGTTTCCTCTGGATAGGGAAACCCGAGGGTAGGAAATGATCCTGCACTGACTGCACAAAGATTTCTGCTGGACAAGAGCCAGATATGATTGTGAGGAAGCTAGTAAGAATACCATATTACCATCACTCCCAGTAGGTGAAGTTTTGTGTGCTAGGAAATTAAGTCCTGAATTGGACAATAGTTGAAAATATACTAGAGGGAAAAAATAACTGGAGATGAAAAGGATTCTGTGCAAGTTCTTGTGACCCGTTAAATATGTTCATGACAAATCCCTATGATAAAGTTTGCTATTAAATTCTCATTTATAGATTTGCATATGTCTGTTGTCCCTGTCTCTAATGACTGAAATATGTAAATATTGCCTAGCTCTTCCTGATCTGGAAAGATATAAGTACTATTTTTACTTCTGCCATATGTAATAGTGGAATTTTGCCACAGGGTGGTACACCATGCATATTTAACTGAAGGTTTTTGTAATTCATCTAACAGTTTTGTTATGCCCTCTGCCAACTTCACTCCACCAGTAATAGAACAATCTGGCAACATCAAAATAACTGGCCTCTAGCCAAAGGAGCTTGCATTTTTAAAAGTCTGGGACCTACTCGTAAATGCCAATAACCTGACTTCATTTACCACAAAAGTGATGGGATTTCCTCAAGATTATATCTAGACTTTTTTAAAAACCATTCATCAGTTTTACTTTTAAACAGTAAAATCTTTAGGCGACCACTTTAACCTAGCAAAATGAATTAAACTATACAGAAAAAAACTTTAGCTGCCGGTCAATAAGCTTGAAGATTAGGTTTTGGCTGGAAGGGAAGACTATATTATGTGTCGATTGTAATATAAGATTTCGCAAAATAAGAGTTTTGGCATTTGAACATTTCTTGTTCAAACTGGAATAAACATACTAAATAAGATTTTTGTTCTGGTAAACTGTTAGATCCCCACTTATCCTTACAAATAAGGATGTCAAATTTCATTTCTCTCTTTTCTTGAAATATATTAATTAAAAGGCCTGGGTCTTTTCTTGTATTGTAATAAAATCACAGAAGAGAGAGTATTAGAATATAAAAGTAAAGATTTCTTATAAAAAGAGAAACAGAAAAGGAGATTTAATATTCAATTACTAAAATACAAGTTCTGTAACTGACAGTTGTAACAAATCATGGCTAATGTACTGCAGCTAAGATTTATGCAATGTGTGTGCAAAGCACTGAAAGTGTCTTTACAGATTCTGTTTGGTGTCAATTTAAAAATAAAAGCTCTATCTGTTTGATACAAACTATTAAAATGAACTACTCAATATTCCTTTTCTATTATAAAACTGTGTATTGCACACAGAAAAAATTGCCAGTTAGTATAAGTAGTACATACGTGACAACACAATAGCATCACATTCTTCTCAGCGTTATTATTGCAATATGCTACTTTTAAATATCACCGAAATGCCACTATGTTTGCAGATTATTGAAGTGTGAATTAAACCCTAATTAAAATAAAATAGAAATGATAACAGAAATAATCTATACTTGTAAGACCCAAATTTGTTTTCCTCGCCTATTTTTTTAAAGTAAACTTGCATAGCTGCTATCTGATTTTACACTCATCTTCACAGCTAAAGGTTATATTCACTAATTTTAAACATAAATTATTTTACTACTTATGATTAACAGTAATTTTATTCCCCTATGAACTAGAAATTTTTTTAAGCTGCAAAAATTGAATCTGGATTGCAGGGGCCTGATTTTTTCTCATTTACATTCAAGAAGTGAAATCCTGGAATCACTGAAGTCAGTGGAAGTTTTGCCAAGGACTTGAATGAGGCTGGAATTTCACTCAAGGAATTCAAGAATATACAGTAGATAGTGGGGTTATACCAGTGTACATGCATGGAGAATCTGTCATTTCAGAGTCAGACTGTGGTGAATTTAGGTTTCATAGAGTCACATTTCAGTAAATTAGTAATAAGAGAAAGCACTGTCTCATGTTGTCACAAAGCTCTTCACAGCCCAGCTTGTAAAATGATAAAAGGGGGGATTTTCAAAGTCAAAAAAAGCAGATAGGTACCCGACTCTTACTTATCATCACTGGGAGTTAGGCACCTTCCTGCCATTTGTGCCTTTGAAAATCTCCCCCAAACTCTTTCATATGGCCACGTGGCCACTTGATTCAATTTAGTTTTCTGCCAATATAAAACCAGTGGGAAGAAGAGGAACAGACAATGAGGGTTATTTTTTAAAACAGTTAACGTAGTACTTGCCATTTTTAATCATTGTTAATTTCTACATTGTAAAGTCATGCACAATCTTTTGAAACCTACCTCTCTCACATGATCTGCCAAGGTAGCCTGTACCAGAACAATCACAGATATATCTATTCCACCCATCCCTGCATACACCATTGTTTTTACAGGGGTTGCTCAGGCATGGTTTTGCAGTTTCTCTTGAGCATGAGGGCTTCACTCCAGCAGTGCTTTGAATTTCAGCCATTTGTCGAATATCCTTGCTTTGGCCATCAATAAATAAGTCTCTGATGCAGCCAACGTATCCATAATTGAGAAGTGCTGTCCACACCTCTGTTGGAAAGACCAGCCCTGCCTTATTTTCTGGCAAGCCCCCAAGATACAAGTCATCATCTAGGTCTAGGATTTCGCTTTCTCCTGGTGCAGTGTAAGGTGTACGTAATGTGTTCACAGAAATGGTACCTGATAAGAAACAACAAAATGCAAGATTTTTAACATATTAAAGTGAATTCTGACAGTATTTCTTTATTCCTCGAGTCCCAAAATGCAGTATTTTCTTATTGCCAAATACCTCATACATGAAAGCCCTAGATGAATGTTGTATTTACACATTTTAAAATAATAAAATGACACATTATTTTGTATTAAAATATCCCTTAAACACTGTCAGGAAATATGTGGTGTACAAATATTTCCACAAAGTACTGCATAAATTTAAATGTTTGAAAACCAAAATCCACATAAGGGATTTCAGGTAGATAAAATGTATTATTCCGTGCAAAAAAATTAAATGTATTTCAGGGTGATCTTCAGAAACACCCTGTTGGTGGAACAGCAACTCTCTGCACTGCCCTCTAAATTGCTCAAAATCCCATTCTAGGGATTCTGCTTCCGAGGACTCTGATTGGTTTCAGTGGGCTTTGGCTCAGACCCTTTGTCTGGGAGGGGAGGGGAAGTACTCTCATCAGCTGCCGGGCAGCCAATCATTAAAAAAAATAGTGATGTACACCCAGAGGAAAAAAAATGCCTCTGACATTTGCATCTAAATGTGTGCTTGTTACAGAGAGGAGAGAGAGGGAAGTGCAAGAGAAACCATGAAATCAGAAATATTTATTTAATTTTGGTTTCAGTTAAAAAACAAAAAACAAGCCTGAAATTTTAGCTCTGCCACATATGCAAGAAGCCTCAAAAAGACTCAGATCTGTTGCCCAAAATGTTGGCTAGGATGATTAATTGTCAAGATCCTCTACTCTATAAATAATTGTAAAGACCAAGGACTCCAACTGAAAGAATTGAACATACAGAACCTTAGTCCATGTGTGCTAATCAGATTCAGTCCAACTGTTGCAGTAAGATTATTACAAACAAAATCTGCATAGGGATTTTAATATGATTCTGTCTTCACAATCAAGCAGGAGGTGAAATCACAATCCCCTGTAAATCACTGTATTAAAGTGAAGTACTGAGGCTGAAGGAACTGGGCTTATTTAGTCTGCAGAAGAGAAGAGTGAGGGGCAATTTGATAGCAGCCTTCAACTACCTGAAGTGGGGTTCTAAAGAGGATGGAGCTCAGCTGTTCTCAGTGGTGGCAGATGACAGAACAAGAAGCAATGGTCCTCAAGTCGCAGTGGGGGAGGTCTAGGTTGGATATTAGGAAATACTATTTCACTAGGAGGGTGGTGAAGTACTGGAATGGGTTACCTAGGGAGGTGGTGGAATCTCCATCCCTAGAGATTTTTAAGGCCCAGCTTGACAAAGCCCTGTCTGGGATGATTTAGTTGGTGTTGGTCCTGCTTTGAGCAGGCGGTTGGACTAGATGACTTCCTGAGGTCTCTTTGAACCCTAATCTTTTATGATTCTATGATTCTACCAACCACATTATACTATATATGTTACAGCAGTGTGTGTTTTACGTTTTACCCTCAGCCATGTGTTTGAAACGGTGCTATGGAAAGCAGGATAGCCAAGGATCATGTTCCTCTTTAGATACAGATGCATGTGAAACACCGTTCCTATTTTCACTATGCAGCACAGAATCTGGAACACCATAAGGATTATTATTGAGAATTGACAACTATGGAGCATTTCCCCAGGAATGTCATTTGGAAAGGATATTTCCAAGATCTTGCATGCACCCATATGAAAATATGATTATAAACTGAAAGCAAAAGTGAGTCAGACAGTTGAAACAAACATTTTATTATATGAATGTTAAATTACAATAAAATACTATACAGTAAAATATAGGCGTCAAAAGAACAAACTAACTTTTTTTCTTTGTTTGGAATCCCATGGCCTCTGTTACGTAGGAGATCAGACTACATGATCACTGTGATCTCTTCTGGTCACTAACTCTATGAAAAACAACTGTTCTTGAAAGGCCAGAATTTGGCATGATCAAATACATTGCTGTCTGGGCCCCCAGAATTGTATTTATGATGGGGGTATTTTGTACTCCGATGATACAGAGTTCCAGGGGACTCGTAGAATTAAAAAATGTAATGGTCAAATCTCAATGGCTCAGTTAGAATAAGCATTCAAAAGTTTAGACACTTATTCAAATCATTTTGGGCTGGAAGTGTCAGAAGATATAGCTCCCTTGTGAGATTTCCAGTACTTCTGGTTTAAGCTGAGTTTGGTATAATTCAAAACCAGCCTCTCTACTTTTGACGGTTACCAAAAAGGATGAGGGGACAAAAAAGGCTTGTGCCTTTTTTGCATCTTTATAACTGTGTATAAAAATGCCTGAAAATTTTGCTGGTTTTAAATGTTTATCCCACGCTTCCTTTCGCAATATCAGGAATACTTTTCTTCTGTGTTTTGCTTGAGGTCTATTTGGAGAATCAGAAAATTGGAATGGGAGGTTCCTAAATCACTAATTGAAGGAGGTTGGTATGTTGAATTTTTAACTAGGAGACCCTTTCTTCCACCAAAAATTCCTCAAAATTTTCAATCATGAGAACCTAAAGCTATTTTACTAAATCTATATTTAAGCACCCCATCACAAGTCTTATTTCTGAGGTTCTGAGCATCCATAGTTCCCATTAAATCAAACCTCAGAAAGTCAGAACCTCTGAATATCAGGCTACCTGTTAAGGAATTCATTTTAGTGTGAAATTTTTTGCGGAAGTTTTAGTAATCAGTTGTGTCAACCAACACACACCTGTTACCTAATTTGATACATATTAATGTAGATATGATAGTTACTGAAATATGAATAATATCCACTAAATATTAAAATATAAAGGTTTGGTTATGGGTTGCAGAGCTTTTCTCCTTTAGGAGAAAAGCTTGAATTAGACCCAGATCATTAGTGAATAAAAGCTTTCTAATGACATTTTAGTAGCCTAATATACATAAAATGAATTGGTGGTTTTACACCAGTTCCAAGTAACAAAAGCAACCAGTACAACTGACACATTTTTAAGCATCCTTAGCAGAGAGGTCTGGGATTAACTGGACATGGAAAATGAACTATATCTCTTCACCCTTAGGGACTTGATCTCGGTCAAGGTTCAATAAAACTGGTTGCACAATTTAGTGGAACCTTTCACTGCTCCTTCCCATGTTGTACCAGATCTGTTCAGTCTCTAGAGCAGTTATTTGGCATCACCAACATTATTTCACTGGCACTGTGGGAGCCTCTGGCACTGGTGGAACCTCGGTTCCTCATATTCTCTGCCTGGGGCACATAATAGTCTAGTCTCCTGTGGGATGTAATACTTTGGTCTAATTTTGTTGCTGGCTTTAGCATATGGGTGCTGGTGTACTATGAGTTTGACTTCTGTATTTGGGGGGCCAAGGGGTGGGAGGGGATCCAGATGCGGCGGGGGGGGGCATGTCTTAGCAGGGCAGTCCTCTGGATGCAGTGAGTGAGGCTTGGTGGGTTACGGATTCAGGTGTGGGGGGCTTAGTGGGGTTCAGTTGGAGGGTCTGGGTGTGTGGGGTCTCTGAATGCAGGGGGTGAGGCTCAGCAGGGGATTCAGGTGTGCGGCACTTGGGAGGGAGGTCTGAATACACTAGGGTTGGGCAGATGGGGGTGCAGCTACCCATACAGTGACCTCTCCCCCTCGCAACTGAGGAGTGATGGGGGCAGGAAGTGGAGAGGTGTGTGTGTGTAGCTTCCTGGAGCCAGGAAAGGTTCCTGGAGGTGGGTCTGACCCAACTCCAGTGGCTCCCTGGAGGGGAAGTCCGATAGTCCTTCCGCCCCACCCCCACAGCCAGGACTAGCAGCTGAGCACTCACCTGGGTTGGGAAGTGGCTCAGCCACCTTGTTTTTATTGAAAATGGCCCCAAACTGGAACTGTGCTGTAAAGGTCGCTGCTCTTCTGCCCTCTGTTACACAGTCCACGTGGGGAAACTGACCGGCAGGCATGGAGTGCCTTGCATCACCGCTTGCACCCCCACGCAACGTTCCTCTGTGCCCTCCAAGGGAACTGGGGGGGATGGTGAGCAGCAATGCCAGGCTCTGTCCTGCCAGTCAGTTTCTCCATATAGGCAGTGCGGTGAGTTATCAGGATCTACTTTCCTGCCCTACCCTTATGCAGACCACGTTGGGGGAACTGCCCAGCAGGCACAGAGCTTCTGCCATCACCCCGCCTCCAAGGGAAGAAAGCAGGACCAACTACCAGGGAGAAATCTGGGCACCTCCACCCCCCCCCCACACACACATACATTGCTTCTGAATCGTATCCAGTTTGGGGGGGCAATTCCCCTGAGGCCCCTCCCAATCTCTGCCCATGGGTGCTGGGTGGTTTTGGAGACCTGTGATATATAGGAGATCAGACTACATGACCTGCTGGTCCCTTCTGGCCTTAAACACTGTTACTCTATAAGAACTTACACTGCATATTAATAACAGTATAAATGATATAGTTATATTATACTGCAGATGCTCTTCCAAAAGTATCTGTTCAATCAATGAGTGTTTAGTTGTCTATATGATGACTCTAACAAAATTATTATAAGGATTTTATTTTCATACATTATTTTTCTTATTTTTATTCTTTTTAAAATATATTTTGGCATGCTGCATTATTTCTAGTACATATTAAATTTTAAAAAAAATATGTATTAATTCATGGGCTTTTCTGTGGCGCTCATCATTGTCTTTATTTCATACATCACACACGTACTAACACTGTTGACAACTCTATCAATATTATCAGGAGTCTCCTGATTTTAAGCAACTCATGATGCCAGGAGAAATCTAGGGCTCTCTGGTTACTAAAAATGGCTAATGTCAGCCATGGGTCTCAATGTAAATAAAGACACAAGTTGCCCTCAAAAAGGATGGCCAATTCCTAGTCACCATATGTGATCCAGCTAAGAAACAAAGTAACCTGGGGAGTGAATCAGTCAATAAGGCTGAGGGCAGAATGATGCCAGATGAGGCAACGAGTGACAAGCACTCTTGTTTCAGTAAATAGGTTTGAACATGACAGAACCTCTTGTAGAAGAATGCAATGGGTCACCAATAAACCCTGATGACTGCGTACTACAAAATGAGATATTCTGAAGCAAAAAAAGTTTGCTCTCTAATGGCAAAAACTATTGCTTTGGAGCTATATAAAGTACTTTCCTGGATAGGAGTTCTCTGGGGCACCTGGCATTGGTCACTGTCGGAAGACAAGATACCGAGCTAGATGAATCTTTGGTCTGACCCAGTATGGCTGTTCTTATGATATCTTGACAGACAGATGGACCAATTTTTCCTCAAAACTAATGACACTGCACAAGATATAGATTATCAGTGGCAGCTCTCTGAGATCTTATGGAAATTATAACATTCAATGACCCTAAAAAAGGAAGCACAAATCCATCATGGGAGAAACAGTTACCTATGTGATCTTGGGTTTACTCCATTTTTATACCATGCCATT
This sequence comes from Dermochelys coriacea, assembly GCF_009764565.3. Lineage (NCBI taxonomy): Eukaryota > Metazoa > Chordata > Testudines > Dermochelyidae > Dermochelys > Dermochelys coriacea. The sequence continues at coordinate 182,789,309 of NC_050070.1, read as the reverse complement.
GGAGCTTTCCTTATTTTGCAGAGCTTGAGAGAGGAATTCTTCATCTACATTGCCAATATATTGCAGCATATTTGAATCATTTCGACCCAGAGATTTAGGCAGATGCTTATGCCAGAATGGCAGAAGAAAAACTGTTTTAGTGGTGTCATAAAAAAAAGAAAGAGTAACAAGCTTCCTATATACAGTACTATAAAATCCCTCCTGGCCAGAGGCACAAAATCCTTTTACCTGTAAAGGGTTAAGAAGCTCAGGTAACCTGGCTGGCACCTGACCAAAAGAACCAATAAGGAGACAGATACTTTCAAATTGGGGGGGAGAAAGGGGAGGTTTTGGTCTCTCTGTTCTGTGTGCTTGCTGGACACAGATCAAGGAAGCAAGCAATCCAACTCCATTAGAATTAGTAAGTAGTAGTAAGGGAATGCGATAGCTTAATTTTTGTTTTGGCTTACGATTTTTTCGGTGCTGAGGGGAAGTTGTATTCCTGGTTTTCTTTTCCACCAAATGTTTTTTTTCCACCAAATGCATCCGATGAAGTGAGCTGTAGCTCACGAAAGCTTATGCTCTAATAAATTTGTTAGTCTCTAAGGTGCCACAAGTACTCCTTTTCTTTTTGGTTTTCTTTTGTAACTTTAAAGTTTGGCCTAGAGGGAAATCCTCTGTATTTTTGAATCTGATTGCCCTGTAAGATTATCTTCCATTCTAATTTCACACAGGTGCTTCTTTTACCTTTTTTCTTTATAATAAAGTTCTGTTTCTTTTAGAATCTGATTTTTTAAGTGTCCTAAACCCCCCCAAGGTTGGTCTGTACTGATCTTGTTAATTCTCAAGTCTCCCCAGCAAAGGGGGTGTAGAGACTTGGGGGAATATTATGCGGGAGTAGGAACTCCAAGTGGTCCTTTCCCTGAGTTTGTCTAAATCACTTAGTGGTGGCAGCGTTACCTAATCCAAGGTACAAGGGAGAATTTGTGCCTTGGGGAGTTTTTAACCTTAGCTGGTAGGAATAAGCTTGGGGGTCTTTTATGCGGGTCCCCACATCTGTATCCTAGAGTTCAGAGTGGGGTGATAACCCTAACAAGGGGAAGATGGAAGGGATGTCTTAGAGGAAAAATATTTGCAGGGCTGAGAAATTACAGCATTAGATTGTAAAGTGTCTGAGGCAGGTAACATCTTTTTGTTCTTTTGTACAGTGCCTAGTACAATGAGCTCTGGGTCCATGAGCAGGGCACCTCACTCCTACAGTGATATAAAACAAATAAATAAACAAATATTAATACAGCTAATGATGAGACAGTGAGCACCCCAAGGGAAAAGGTGGCTTCTTTCACAGACTGCTTGATCACCTGGTGAGTAGAAAAGATTCTCGATGTCTCCCTGAGGCAAGGAAAACCAAGGGGGAAAACTGCTTAAAAACTTTTTTATTGACTTTTGGGTCATGAGAGAGGAAAGGGAAGACCTAGTTGGCAAGCTTCTGGGATAGATCTGACTCAGAGCACTGATCCTTGATCAATGATATTTAACTTCAGAATCTAAATAAAGAAGTATTTCTTTTCCCCAATATCACCTGGAAGGAAGTCCATCCTTTAGGCTCTTGCTATGACCTTTTGGATCTCTAACAATGGGACACCCAGTCAGGTACTGTATGCATCATCTGAGGGCAGAATTTTGGGTTTTTTTCTACTACTTTATGGATACACAATCACATATACAGTACCAACCTGGAACCCTACTTGAATGAATGGAAGACTAATTAGGATTGTTTATCTTTGGAGCACCAACACTTCAAATAAGTAATTTCAAATACTTATTTAATCAGGAAAAAGTGTAATGATTCATGAATGGTCTATTATATTATACATATTTTTATATATAAGCATCAAACAGGGCTTGCAATGGCTATTTAGAAAGTGCTGTTTGCTGTGAAAGACTGATTACAGTAAACCTCTAATTATATGCTCTGGTGAGATCCTTGTGCGCTCTCTCTCTCTCTCTCTCTCTCACTCACACGCACACATACACATGATAATTTCTAGTGCTTAAACCAGAACTCTTACTTTAATTCAAAATCTCAGTGACTTTTTAGCCTTAAATGCCAGCTTACCCATGCATAACTGCTGATACAACCTGTTTTACAGTGCTGTACATCATTGAAGGCTGACAAGAATGATACATTCTCTATCTGATTTTAATGTGTAATGATGATTTAAAGGATGGCAGTTTGTTAGAAAAATGCTTGTGAGGTTTCCTTGAGTATGCCAAACAGCTTAACAAAATTTTAAACAATACTCAGGCCACACAAATCAGTTATTATCCTAGCTCTAATGTGTCACAAAAACCACTGTGGGCGCAGCTGTTTCATGGTATGTTCCTACTTCTTTTACTGCAAAGTTGGCAGTATTGTAACAGCTGAACAGCCAAACATTTCCCATAGGAATCTGTTAATGAGACTCTTCAATCATATTCATTATCTCAGCAATTTAGGTTTTCTAAGTCTGTTTACAAGAAACTAAGACATCCACACACAGACATATTTCTAAACCTTGTCTCATCAATTGTGATCAGTAAAATACTGAGATTGTAACTGCAGCTGGTGCAGCTAACTTGATCTCTATACTTACCTTACGTGGTCTATTAAATTACAATGTGAAACTCACATAGTTGTTTATTGGCAGATGGTGAAAATCTAAGAAAAGATTAGGCTTTTCTGGCTGTATCATATTGTCCTCTTAGTGTGCTAGAGTGAATATTATCTGGTAGTCTGGTAATAGCTGTGCCAAACAAGGCTAGCTAGATGACAGAAAGGGAATAGTTGTTGTTGCTGCAGCTTAGAGTGGCTGTTTCCTGTGGCTGAGAATCAGGAAGAGAGCAAAGACCAGAAAATAAATCAAAGCACTTGCTGATTCTGCTAATACTGAAGTCAAGGAAATTAGCCATGCTCTTTGAGAAGTGTCACACCTTTCTATTAGCAGTGGGCACCACTCTGCTTTGAATTTGAAAGCCAGAGAAATGTAGGAACAAAAGGTTGCAAAACATGAAACATTATTTAGCAGCAAATATGGTACTTGAGCTACTTATTCATGAAGATGGAGCACAAATTTAAAAGATGTTATGTTAGCAGTGATCGGCTCAGATAAGTAGCTAATAAGTTGGAGATCTCAAAAGATCATTCTCTCAGGAGATTTCCAGTATTCCTGGTTTGGGCTGTAATAGCATTATTGCAGAAGATTCTGCTATGCTTTCTCACACTGAGTGTTTAATAATGAGGAGTTGAGTAAGACAGCACCAAACACGAGTAGGAGTAGCAGAATCTAGCTCAGAATATTCATTTCCAGTCAGAAGAAAAAGAGGAACATGCAACTTATTTTTCATGTTAATCAAATGTTTTTTTTTCCCGATGCAAATTCTGTGGTCCTTATTCAGCCATTATTCAGGCAATACCCCCATTAGATTAGATGACAGCATTGCCTATGCAAAAATGGAGTAAGAATTTCAGTATTTTTCCCACTGTAAATATTAACCAAACTTATTCAAATCACAATAAACATTTGTGTTGGGTTCAGGTTTTAGATGAAAGTTCAGTATAGTATTAATTTTTAGGGTGGATAAAAATCAATGATTTTTTTAAAAAATTGGATTTTTTTTTATTTAAACTGGATTTTTTTGATAAAATGCTTTTTGAGGAAAAAACCTATCTAAAGATAATTTTAATTAAGATACATAATAGCTCAAAGATATCTCATCATGGAATAGGGATTATAAATTCTAATTCTATAGTATGAGACAATATATTCATGTAATGTTTAAGAAAAGTTTTGTAAATGAGTTCCAATACTTCACGGATTAGGGACCCAATCTTATGAGGTCCACGGGTTTCTGTACAGAATATTTAGGTTAATCTTTCTATCTACCCAATGTCACTCAGTGCTCAGTCTAAAACAGTGGTTCTCAAACTAGGACTGCCGCTTGTTCAGGGAAAGCCCCTGGCAGGCTGGGCTGGTTTGTTTACCTGTCACGTCCACAGGTTCGGCTGATCGCGGCTTCCACTGGCCGCGGTTTCCCGCACCAGGCCAATGGGAGCTTCAGGAAGGGAAGTCAACACATCCCTCAGCCTGCACCGTTTCCCGCAGCCCCCATTGGTCTGGAGCAGTGAACCACAGCCAGTAGAAGCCGCAATCGGCCGAACCTGTGGATGCGGCAGATAAACAAACGGGCCCAGACCGCCAGGGGCTTTCCCTGAACAAGCAGCGGCCCTAGTTTGAGAACCACTGGTCTAAAAGATACCATCAGATATGCTTAGTTTTGAAGTTCTCAAACTGTGGATTTGTGTCTCCACAGATAACATGCTTGTTAACAGCAAAAATGTTTTTAAATAAATAAATAATATAGAGAGGTGAGAAATAACAGACCTCAACCCTATTGTCCCTCTTCAAATTTGTGTACACAGAGTCAATCCCTTATCTCTCTCTAAAAGTGAAAAGTTTCAAAAAGTTCAATGAATAGAAGATTGTTGGGAGTGAAATAGATCTGGACAAGGAGAAGAAGCCTGGAGATAAATGTGAGAAGGGAGGGACAGGCAGTAGAAACAAATGTGAAACTATTTGAGCAGCATATTCCAGAAGTCTTGAGGTCTTTCTGAGTGTCACCTTCATGGATTTGAGATCTACCATACCATTCTCTCACTAGAAAGGAAAACCTATAATGGCAGCAGGTCATAAAAGAGACCCAGTTTGCAAATATTTTAATTAAGTTCCTCTACCTTTGGGTAAGACAGGCATGCATGCAAAATGCACCAGTGCAACGAAGAAATGCAATGCCTGGTTGCCTGAACGAAACAACATCATGAGAAGTGTTCCTTCCTAGGAGGAAGCTGCGTTGAAGAAGATGAAAGGAAGATGTCTGAACATGCAGGATCATCAGGTTGGTAAACTTTTTTATTTCATACTTCTTTCTTAAAGACTACTTGTCTTCCTTCTGGATTATTCTTGAATTCTCATGTTTGAGCAAAAAATATAGTTGTTACTCTATGGTACTATCATTTTAGATGCAGTTGTGATAAAAAATAAATAGCTGAAATAGGCAGATCTTCTTTTTACAATTTCACTTTTAAAGTAGTACTGAGTGTCAGTGAATGCAATGAGTAATACTAAATGAGCAGTATGATAATAATAATTAAATAACTGCATTGACTTATTTTGTTTAGGAGACTCCATCCTCAACATACAAGATTCTGAAGACTATCCACCTTCAAGATCTCCATCATTTTCTATAGTTTCAGAGTTAACTGCCAATGATAGTGTTTCAGTCACATCATGTATGTTACATAGCCACAGTATATCACCTGTAGCAAAAAGAAAAAAATCTCCATCATCCAAAAACAAACACAGATAAGTTTGTAATAAGAACCAGCAGATTACAAAAAGAGGTAAATGACGAGAAAATTCCCAGTTTGTTTAGGCAACAATCGCTTCTTTCCATATGATTGAGAACCCACACTTCATTAACATGGTTCAGTCATTAAGACCAGGATACAGTCCACCCAGCCGAGCAGATGTTGCAGGTAAATTGCTGGATAAAGTGTATGAAAGAGAAATAGAGTAGTGTGCAAAAGGTTTAGGGGGTAAAATTGTTAACCTGAGTCTTGATGGGTGGAGCAATGTCCACAATGATCCTCTTGTATATGATTTTGTGACAACAGAAGAAGGGAATGTCTTCCTTACAGAAACAATTGATACATCAGGAAATGCACACACAGCAGAATAATTACAAGAAGTAGTAGTAAAAGCTATAACAAACTGTGGAAAAAAATCAAATGTCTAATACGCAGCTTGTTCACAGACAATGCTGCAAATGTATCCAAGATGAGAAGAAATTATTTAGAAGAGAGTCCCAAGCTAATAACATGATTGCAGTGCTCATTTGATGCACCTCCTAGCCAAAGACTTCAGTGTTCCAGAAATAAAGGCTAATGTTGTTGAAATTACAAAATGCTTCTGTAAAGCACTTTGCAGCAGCAGCTCTGAAAAAAATGGGAGGAACCAAGCTAACTCTCCCCCAAGATGTGCGATGGAACTCAGTAGTGGACTGTTTTGAGCACTATATCAAGAACTGGCCTAATCATCATGAGAGTTTGTGAACAAAATCATGAAAAATGGATGGCACTATCACAGCCAAAGTTCTCAACATTGGGCTTAAGACAAATGTTGAACACATGCCGAGTACCCTGAAGCCTATTTCTGTAGCCTTGAACAAAATGCAGGGAAATAGCTATTTTATTACTGACGCTGTTGAAATTTGGAAGGAACCGAGAGAGATCTTAAAAAGAGAACTATGCATTGACAGAGTTAAATTACAAGCATTAAAAAAAAACAAATAGGACAAGTACTATCTCCAGCTCATTTTCTTGGAAATATTCTCAATACTCGGTACCAGGGTCAAACCTTAACTGCTGAAGAAGAGGAGTTGGCTCTGACATGGACATCCAGCAATCACCCTCCATAATGCCAACCATAATAAAGTTCAGAGCTAAGGGTGAACCATTCAAGAAATATGTGTTTGCTGATGATGTTTTAAAGAAAGTCACACCAGTGAATTGGTGGAAGTCACTTAAGCACTTGGATTCAGAGATTTTTGAAGTGATAATCTCACTTTTAACAGCATTAGCTTCTTCTGCAGGTGTAGGAAGAATATTTTCTTTCTTTGGACTAATTCATTCCAAACTGAGAAATCAATTGGGACCTGAAAAAGCAGGAAAGCTTGTTTTTCTTTGCCAGATTATGAACAAACAGGAACATGAAGGTGAAGACAACTGAGTTAGCTGCAGAAGCCAATATTTTAAGTTTCTCATGTTGACCTGGCTGACATAGTCGATTTAATTTTTTTTTAAATATATCATTTAACCATTTTAGTTAAAAACAATTTTAACAAAAACAAACCTGATTTAAAAAACGTGAATATTTAACTAAATTTAAAAATTCATATGCTTGTTTTGTTAAAATATTATATGTTTGCTGTTGAAGAAAAAAAATCCAGAATACATAACGTTGTTGTTTTAGTTAAATAAAACAATTTAAATGTCTGTCTGGTGATGTTCTCCTCCTAATACAGCATGGCAAGAAAATCCTCCAAATATTAATGATTAACCTGTTGAATTGGAGATAGTTCACCTCCCAATGACTTCATAAACATCTGCTTTAATTATCTTTGGTAAATGAAATAACCAAACAATCATTCATTTTCTGATATAGCTGTAAAACTAATCTGATTTTTTTTCAAAATAAATCACTTTAAAAATGTATAGTGTGTACCTTCTAAAAATGAAACACATCTATCTCTGAGTTGTGAATAATATGTACTAAGGTTATAACAATCAACAAGAATGCACTTTTATGTAGAAATCCATGATTAAATCGAGTCTTCCGGATTTGATAAATCAAATCCATCCTGCTAATTTTACCCATTTTTGTTTATCCATCCCTATCTATGAGTGCCTAGGGCAAATCAGTGTTATTCTTCAAAGACAAAAACAAACCTATAACAGACATTTAAAGTACTCATGCCTCCATCTAAATTAACTTTAGAAGTTTGGCTTAAAAGTAGTACATAATATTCAACTGCTAAGAATAAATATTACACTACAATTATTCATGGCTAAATCTTTGCAAATAAATGGTGGTATACACATTGGTCTTCAAACTCTTTAGTATATATCGTCCCTGAAATTAACCTAGATACTTAAAACTCACCAACATTTTCCAGAGATTTACCTGGAGTTTAGCCTCACAATACCTTAACAACAATTGTGGGCCAAAGTCTCGTACAATTATGAAAATTTAGGAGCATATCTTCAAATGTAACCAACTACACTGCATTCATTTTCTGAATAGAACTGACTCTGATTGTAGCAATAACCTCCACTTCTCATAATTGTCCCAGGGATAGATTGTATATAGGTCAATCACTAAAACAGTATTTAAGAAGAGAAGACACACAATGAAGATCACAATGTAAATAATATTATTACCACTGAATATTCAATCATAGTTTAGGTTTTTGGGCAGATTTGTTACCTCATGACAAGTAAATAGCTAAGTGACATGAGACAGCCAGAAAATCAACTTTCTATAGTTCATGTTGCAACCCACTAGAACTCAGTAACCATATAGTTATTTTTCATAATTATACCTGGAAACCCAGGGTAGGTTAAGTTAAATTAAATTTTGGGTCCTGTCTTTTTCTGGGCTTCCCTTTTCACACCTGCAATTATGTGGGTCCAGTTTAGATCACTGGACTATCTAATATCTGATTTGCAGGTGTAATTAGTTTTTCAGCCATCAAGTAAACTGTATCGGAAAATTAGGAACATTAAAGGCAGGCCTTGTTTGGAAAATCTGGCCCTAAAGTATATCATTACTTTTTCAGCAGAGGCCTCATCATATACACTGTTAAGAGTCTCCTGCAAGGTGCTAAGTGTCTTAATTATGACTGAATTTGGGAGCTGTCAGTACATCTCAAAGACCAGCCAAAGTATAGTTTCATAACAAGCAAATTAATAATCTATTCTAAAATCATGTAGCTTTTGGAACATACAGCAAATAATAACACAAGATATGGAGAAGGAAGAAAGATAAACTAGAAACCTGGAAGTTGAAAAACAAAGGAACCCAAGATACAGAGGGAAAAATAGAGGAGGCATACAGTAGGTTTTCAGCGATGAAGATTAAATAATACACTTTTGAAGTGTACATAAATTAACGATGTAGTGTCATCTAGCTGTTTTAGTTATGCAGATAAACCACAGATCATTTAAGAATGCTCTTGTGGAATACATCACAAGAATGCCCTGACTGAATGAATTACAGCCTTATTATTTACTGCTGTGATATACGTTATTTCTTAGGAATTTTTTTTAAACCTTGTAGATTCTATTTTATTCTTAGCAGACTCTTGGCATGAATCTTTATATCAGAGTTAGAAGAGGAACCATAAAAGACCTTAAACAGTCCTCTGAATAATAACTATTGTTTACTTCCTGAAGTCAACTTGTATTAAACCAACTGCAACTGGAATGTAAGAAAGGTTTTACTAACTAACACACTAAGGAATGGATGTGTCTACACTGCAGTTAAACATCCGTTGCTGGTCTGTATCAGTTGATTTGGGTGGGGTCTCAGAGCCTGGATGTCTACACAGCAGTTTTATAGTTTTGAAGTCCAGCCCGAGTCAGCTGACATGGGCCAGCCACAAGTGTTAGCTGCAATGTAGACATACCCTGTGTGACTTAACATTTTACTGCAGAGTTAGCGGCAGCTGATGCTTTTATTACTCACGTTGATTTCAATGGCCACTAGTCAAATGTTTCCACTTTTGCTAGTATACAATTAGAACTGGGTGGAATATTTTCAGCAAATTGTAAGTTTGCTGAAAAATGCATTTTTCAGAACAACAAATCTATTCATGAATTCAGGTTGCATTTGGTGAATAGTTTCAGCTGAAAAAGTACTGAAAATTCCAATATTTCAGAAATGTTGCAATGGTTTGTTTAGAAAATGTCAAAACAGTTTCAAATTCACAGTCAAATATTTTGTTTGACCTAAACAATTTTTTTTCTGGTTTTTCATTTCTGAAAGAAAAAACTAAAAAATTCAGTTTAACTTCAAAACAAAGCAATTTTCTTTTCAGATTTTTCCGTTCAGCTACCAAACAGAAAACAAATCAATTATTTTCTTAGCTCCACATATAATACCATGTTTTGATCATGATTCATTAACATGCATACTAATTATGCAGAGGTTCACTAACTTCATTGGAAGGGTTGGGTTGTTTCTATGGGCACAGTATTCACTTTTACCATGCAGGAGATTACTTACAATTTGCTAGTGTGTTGTGATTTTTGTTGCTGTTGGTTTTTTTAAACTTGCAATTTGCCACTTCAGCTCCTTCTACAAATATGATGATGTAATTGATTACCAGGAGTACAGGGTGCTCTGTTTGGTGGTCTATTTTTGTTGTTTTTACTGTTTTTGCAAGTACATGATACATTAACTTTCAAGATTTAATACCTGATTTTACTCAGTAAATGTTCACAAAACATACTGTTCTCTGGAAATCTTTTGAGTTTTAATAGCTGATGATGTGTAACTTCAACAGTAAAAAAACACCATATAATTACAACTCTCAAATTTTCCTGATGTTTTTAAACAGAAAAAAGAAAAGAAAAGAAAAGAAAAGAAAAAGCTATTTTAAGAAATTTACCTGACCGTCCATCCCGCTGAAAGTCCACATGGTACCACTCTCCATCATTCACCTTCTTTTGCAAGGCTTTTATTTTAATAGTACCTGATCCCATGTCTAACAGCAGGTAAAGGTAACCATCAAGCATCTCAATGGCAAAAAAGTCAACCTTTACCATTTGTGGGTGTTTGGCATCTTTCTGATGCCTTGGTTTTCCATGACTGAAAAGAATCAGCCCATTTGGCTCAGTTGTGCGAAAGTCAAATGATATTGACCCTGTTTTCTTGGCATTCCACTTTGGCAAAGAGATGAAAGACTCTGGTGTTTCAAATGTGATTGGATCCAAGGTTGCAACATTCTCACATTTAAATGCTACAACTCCATGAATCTTCATTTTAGGGTCTCCTTGCTTGGCAAGTCGAGATAACTCCAGTCTGACATCGTTATTTTTATATACAACCTGAAAACAAAGCACAGTGGTTACAATGGTAGAATTAACTGTATTAACCAAACAAACATAACCCTCAATAGGTTCAAGTATCTCAGTCACTAATAATGGATGCCATTTAATATATGAGAATGTACAAATATATACATCGTAGAAATGTAGGGCTGGAAGAGACCTTGAGAAGTCATCTAGTCCAACCATTGCACTGAGGGAGGACCAAGTATACCAAGACCATCCCTAACACGTGTATGGCTAACCTGTTCTTAAATACCTCCAATGATGGGGAAACCACCCTTGGAAGCCAATTCAGTGTTTAGCTATCCTTATTGTTAGAAAGTTTTCCCTAATACCTAACCTGTATCTTCCTTGCTGCAAATTAAATAGATTACCTCTTGTCCCACCTGCATTGGACATGGAGAATAACTGATCATAGTCCTCTTTGGAACAGCCATTGACATATCTGAAGACTAATCAGGTTTCCCCTGTCTTTTCTCAGGACTAAATATGCCTAGTTTTGTTTTTTTAATTTCCTCATTGGTCAGGTTTTTGAAACCTTTTATCATTTTAGTTGCTCTCCACTGGACTCTCTGCAGTTCTTTCTTACAATGTGGTACACAAAACTGGGACACAGTACTCCAGCTGAGGCCTCAACAGTGCTGATAGAGCTGGACAATTACCTTCCGCATCTTACATATGTCAACTCCTGTTAACACACCCCAGAGAGATATCAGCCTTTTTCACAACTGCATCACATTGTTGGCTTATATTCAATATGATTCACTATAATCCCAGATACTTTTCAGCAGTATTACTGCTTAGCCAATTATTCCCCGTTTTGTATCTGTGCATTTGATTTTACCTTCCTAAGTGTAGTTCTTTACACTTGCCTAATGAATTACATATTGTTGATATAAGACCAATTCTCAGATTTGTAAAGGTTGTTTTGAATTCCAATCCTCTTCTCCAAAGTGTTAGTACCCTCCCAGGTTGGCATCATCTGCAAATTTTATAAGCATACTCTCCACTCCACTATCCAAATTAAAAAAGCACTACACCCAGGAAAGACCCCTGTGGGATCCACTAGATGCATCCTCCCAGTTTGACAGTTAGCCATTCATAACTACTCTTCGAGTACAACCTTTTAAAAAAATGCACCCACCTTATAGTCATTTCAGACCACATTTCCGTATGTTGCTTGGGAGAATGTCATGTGGGACTGTCTGAAAAGCCTTATTTAAAATCAAGATATATCACATCACAACCTAGACAGCAGTGACCATGAGATGGTGCAGTTCAGGATCCTGACAAAAGGAAGAAAGGAGAGTAGCAAAATACGGACCCTGGATTTCAGAAAAGCAGACTTAGACTCCCTTGGGGAACTGATGGGCAGAATCCCCTCGGAGGCTAATATGAGGAAGCCAGAAGAGATGGCCGTATTTTAAAGAAGTCTTATTGAGAGTGCAGAAACAAACCATCCCGAAGTGCAGAAAGAATAGCAAATATGGCAGGCGACCAGCTTGGCTTAAAAGTGAAATCTTTGGTGAACTTAAACTCAAAAAGGAAGCTTACAAGAAGTGGAAATTTGGACAGATGACTAGGGAAGAGTATAAACATATTGCTAGAGCATGCAGGGGTGTAATCAGGAAGGCCAAGGCACAACTGGAGTTGCACCTAGCAAGGGATGTGAAGGGTAACAAGAAGGGTTTCTACATGTATGTTAGAAACAAGAAGTTCAGGGAAAGTGTGGGAACCTTATTGAATGGGGGAGGCAATATAGTGACAGATGATGTGGAAAAAGCTGAAGTACTCAATGCTTTTTTTGCCTCGGTCTTCACAGACAAGGTCAGCTCCCAGACTGCTGCATTGGGCAACACAGCATGGGGAGTAGGTGAGTAGCCCTCAGTGGTGAAAGAACAGGTTAAGGACTATTTAGAAAAGCTGGACATGCACAAGTCCATGGGTCCAGATCTAATGCATCCAAGCGTGCTGAGGGAGTTGGCTGATGTGATTGCAGAGCCATTGGCCATTATGTTTGAAAATTCGTGGCAATCGGGGGAGGTCCCGGACGATTGGAAAAAGGCACATATAGTGCCCATATATAAAAAAGGGAAGAAAGAGAACACGGGGAACTACAGACCAGTCAGTCTCGCTTCAGTCCCCGGCAAAATCATGGAGCAGGTCCTCAAATAATCTATTTTGAAGCACTTGGAGGAGAGGAAAGTGATCAGGAACAGTCAACATGGATTCACCAAGGGCAAGTCACGCCTGACCAACCTGACTGCCATCTATGATGAGATAACTGGCTCTGTGGATATGGGGAAAGTGGTGGATGTGATATATCTTGACTTTAGAAAAGCTTTTGATACTGTCTCCCACAGTATTCTTGCCAGCAAGTTAAAAAAGTATGGATTGGATGAATGGACTATAAGGTGGATAGAAAGCTGACTAGATTGTAGGCCTCAACTGGTAGTGATCAATGGCTCGATGTCTAGTTGGCAGCCGGTATCAAGCGGAGTACCCCAGGGGTCGGTCCTGGGGCCGATTTTGTTCAACATCTTCATTAATGATCTGGATAATGGAATAGATTGCACCCTCAGCAAGTTTGCTGATGACACTAAGCTGGGGGAGAGGTAGATACACTGGAGGGTAGGGATAGGGTCCAGAGTGACCTAGATAATTTGGAGGATGGGGCCAAAAGATATCTGATGAGGTTCAACAAGGACAAGTGAAGAGTTCTGCACTTAGGAAGGAAGAACCCCATGCAACACTACAGGCTGGGACCGACTGGCTAAGCACCAGTTCTGCAGAAAAGGACCTGGGGATTATAGCGGATGAGAAGCTGGATATGAGTCAGCAGTGTGCCCTTGTTGCCAAGAAGGCCAATGGCATATTGGGCTGTATTAGTAGGAGCACTGCCAGCAGATCAAGGAAAGTGATTATTCCCCTCTATTCAGCCCTGGTGAGGCCACACCTGGAGTACTGCGTCCAGTTTTGGTCCCTCCACTACAGAAGAGATGTGGACAAATTGGACAGAGTCCAGCAGAGGGCAACAAAAATGATTAGGGGGCTGGGGCACATGACTTATGAGAAGGAGGCTGAGGGAACTGGCGGTTATTTAGTCTGCAGAAGAGAAGAGTGAAGGGGGGATTTGATAGCAGCCTTCAATTACCTGAAGGGAAGTTCTAAAGAGGATGGAGCTAGGCTGTTCTTAATGATGGCAGATGACAGAACAAAAAGCAATGGTCTCAAGTTTCAGTGGGAGAGGTCTAGGTTGGATATTAGGAAACACTGTTTCACTAGAAGGGTGTTGAAGCACTGGAATGGGTTACCTAGAGAGGTAATGGGATCTCCATCCTTAGAAGTTTTTAAGGCCTGGCTTGACAAAGCCTTGGCTGGGATGGTTTAGTTGCTTTTGGTATTACTTTTAGCAGGGGATTGGACTAGATGACCTCCTGAGGTCTCTTCCAACACTAATATTCTATGATTCTATGATAAAGCTTCCCCCTTATTCACTAGGCCAGTAACCATGTCAAATAATAAAATTAGGTTGTTTTGGCATTATTTGTTTTTGACAAATTCATTCATTACTTGTAACCTTATTTATATATATCTATATCTATATAGTATATGAAGTAGCTCTTTTCATTGACTAACACTAACAATAGCTTGGATTAAATCAAACAGCATCGCTCTAAAATATTCTTACAGTTAATTCAAATAATCAGAAAGAATCTCCATAGAATTTGTGCTATCTGTGGCAAATTAGCTTGTGTGTACTTGATTGTTGAATAGCCTTTTGTGTGCAGCCATTTACCAATGTTAGTTAAGTATTAGATTTCTTGCTACCCTAAGCTCTTTATTACTTCCTTAAGTTTTATACTCCTGTATACAAAGTCTTTCAAGGTCAGATATCATCTTGTAACATTTTTTTCCATAAGTTAACACATTTTTGCCTTCTCCTAGGAATTGGGGATAATAGCATCTGTGTTGATCATGAAGCAATACATTTGGGAATTCAATATCAGAGATAAGACCAAAGCCAGGACAATCACAGACAGTATTACTGGATGTCATGCTGCTGAATTTCCCCACCATCAAAGTCTGGCTGAAGGTTATTGGATAAAACTAAAAGACAGTATTTGTATTTAATTTAATCAACCTGCATTTCAAGTGCTTCTGTTCCATATCACACATTTGTTTTACTCCACCTCCCCAGAAAAGCTCTCCACACAAGTCATTTTCTAAGCAATAAAACCACTGCTATCATACAGTTTATCAACATATTCAGTTAGTGGTGTTGTTTCTGTGTTGTGAATAACATGACTGCTGTATATGCAAGTCTCTCCACTAACGGGCATTTGGGATCATGTTAAATAATCAGTGGAATTAATCAATAATGCACAGTGAATGCCTGGCTCTGAAACATCATTAATTGAGGGTCCCAGTAAAGTTGAAATCTCTCTTTAGCCCCCTAAAGTTTTGTGTTTTTAAGGGTATGGCTACACTTTGAGATAGGAATATAATTTCCAACTAAAGGAGACATAGCTGCACTAGCTCTGATTGATCTAGTGTGCTAATAAATAGAGCGTAGCTGTGCTGGCATGAATGGCAGGAGGGGTGAGCTGCCTTGAGTATTTGACTAGTGTCTCGGACATGTATGCACTTGGCAGCTCGCCCCTCCTGTTGTTTGTGCTGTTGCAGCTACCCTCTGTTTCTAGAGCACTAGCTTGATCAGACCTGGCATGGGTGCCTCTCCTCAAGCTGGCCATTATGAGCCCATATCCAGGGTAGACATACTGTAGATGACACATCTCAGGAGTGGCTGTTGTAAAATAGTGTCCAAAATAAACATATATTAAAAATGTGAGGGCCAGATCCTCAGCTGGTATAATCACTGGAACTCCATAAATTTAAATGGAGCAATGACAATTTACACCAGCTGAAGATATAACCAGACAGTTTTATAACAAATGGAACATATTCCACCATATTAAAATATAGTCCTAAAAACTAACAATAAATCTTTCCCCCTCTTGCTCACAGGGTACAGTTCTATAAGGTACTGCTTCTTCCTGTGGGAACTGAAAGTGCTCTGCCCATCTTAGAATTGGTCCATAGAGAGGAAAAAATAGTTTTTACTATACATATGCAGACATTAAATAGGCCTGAATCCTATCTTACCCTGGTGTTAATCAGTGGCAACTCCAATGAAGTTACTAGGCAAACTCCTGAGTGGGCACATGGGATTGTGGAGTGTGGGGAAGGAGTGTGAGAGGCTCCCTTTCTAAGTATTGTTCTATGCTCAGTACTGTGATGGTCAGTGATGGAGCAGTGGTTGTGTCCTATAACAGATGTGACATGATTTCTTTCCCACCAGAAGGGAATTCCTCTGTATGAAGTGCAAGCTGGTGGTTGCGCTGGAAGAAAAGATTTGTGCTCTGCAAGGACAAGTACAGACTATCAGACTGCAGACTATCAGAGAGCTTGAGGAAATCTTGCACAAGCAGAAAGAACAAGCATTACCATGCCAGATTCAAGTGAGAAAAGAACTGTCCCCCAAGGAACCAGAGAACATGGGCACCAAAGACAAGGCCTGGCAGTTCATAGATACCAGAGGCAAGAGGAGGAGAAGTATCCAATTGTTATATTCTTAGTGTGAAAACAGTCCAAAATATCTCTTGTTGTTTGCAGTGTTGTAGCCATGTTGGTCCCAGGATATTAGATACACCAAGTGGGTGAGGTAAGATTTTTATTGGACCAACTTCTGTTACCTTAAGATATTACCTTGCCTACTTTGTCTCAAAATATCTGTGAAGATTCACTGGTCCAATGAAATGGAGAGCTGTATGGGACACACCTGAGGAGGGATGCTGAGCATGCTGACAAAGATATCTCTAACTATCCAAGACAGACAGACTGTCCTTGTTGGGAATTCTATTGTAAGAAGAATTGAAACAACACTTTGCAAGGGGACACCGGCGTGGTATGCCGTCTTCCTGAAGCCAAGGCATGAAATGTAACTCTCACATTGAAAGTCGATGGGAAAAGATTCACTGGAGATGGTACATATTGGAACTAATGACACTGCTTCACAAGATACTTCACAGATTTTAGATGGCTTAAGGGAACTCGGAGCGATGCTGAAGGTCCATATGATCTTCTTGGAGCTTCTTTTTGTCCCAAGAGCAAAGGAAGACTAAAAGCAGAAGATTCTGGAAGTGAACCACTGGCTAGGTAAATGTTGTATCATAGTTTAGTGGAACACTGACCCACCTTCCTAGGGGGAGGGAGTGGGCTGTATAGTTTGGATGAACTCCATCAGAGTAGAAGGAGAACCAATTTTCTAGGCGACAGCTGGCTAGACTAGTCAGCAGGGTGTTTAAAAACAAAAGGGGATGGTGAAAAAGGGGGAACAAATGAACACTTATAAATAAATCAAGATGTTGGGAACAAAAATTAATCAAGTAAATCAAGTGCCATGAAGAGAAAAAAAATTCTATTTGCCTATATTCCAATGGTAAGAAGTATGGGTAATTAACAAGAGGAATTATAACTGCTCAGTTATGAGCATAGATTCAATCTATTTTATATTACTGAAAATTGATGGGAAGATCCACATGATTGGAATGCTAAAATCAATGTTATAATCATTTTAGGAAGGATTGAGATGGCAAAAGGGGAGACAGATAGGGCACTATGTAAAAATGGCTTTATCTGTTTCTGAGGATATGTCTGAACTGTGATAAAACACCTGTGAAAAAACACCATGTCGGCTGACTCAGACTCAGGGTGCAGGGCTATACAATTGCAGTCTATATATCCGGGCTTGGCCTGAGGTCAGCTGCGGTCCCAGAGCCCAGGCTTCAGCCCAAGTCTGGAGATCTGCACTGCAATTTTATAGCCCCACAGCCCAAGCCTCACGAGCCTCAGTCAGTTGACATGGGCCAGCTGTAGCATTTTATTGCAGTGCAGATATATCCTTAGACACTGACAACTAAGATGCAAATGATCTTGAATGTTTATGGATCCAAGTCCAAGAGATAGCTGGGTACTACTGGTAGAGTTGAACACCACCACATCACACTAGAGAAAAAGGGTAACTGACTCCTTAAGCATCTTTCTATTATGTGTGTGTGTGTGGGGGGAACTATGTTGTTATAGAACAGGAATTGGCAACTTTTGGCATGCGGCTGTCATGGAAATTATATAATATAATGTAATATAATATAATATAATATAATATAATATAATGCCAACTAACATGGGTTTGCAGACAATAACTTCTCAAATTAATTTGATATCCTTTTTTATTTGGTTTCAAGTTTGGTTGATAAAGGTAATAATATTGATGTAATATACTTAGACTTCTATAATGCATTTGATTTGGTACCACGTGACATTTTGATTAAGAAATAGGGATGATACAAAATCAAAATAGTACACACTAAATAGATTAAAATCTGGCTACTGACAAGTCTCAAAATGTAATTCTAAACTAGGAATCAACATCAAAAGGGTGGATTTCTAGTGGGGTCTCCAGGGACTAATTATTGGCCCTACTCTATAATATACATATAATCAATGACCTAGAAGAAAACAAAATAATTAATGATGAAGTTTGTAGATTACACAAAAATGGGGAGTGATAAATAATGAACAGAGCAGGACATTGATACAGTCAGATCTAGTTAATAGTTCTCTGTTCTATGTGACAGAGTCAGGCGAGATGGCTACAGGAAAGTAACTGAAGGCAGATATATTAGCCCCAGGTTAAGCAGGTCCCTTTTCCCTGGGTAAGGTAACAGGGGCAGTTCCAGAACAATCCGGATCTTGCTGGAACCAATGAAGGCAGAGAGGCTAATTGTATAAGTATGTATAAGTAGGGGCATAGCGAGCAGATCGAGGGACGTGATCGTTCCCCTCTATTCGACACTGGTGAGGCCTCATCTGGAGTACTGTGTCCAGTTTTGGGCCCCACACTACAAGAAGGATGTGGATAAATTGGAAAGAGTACAGCGAAAGGCAACAAAAATGATTAGGGGTCTAGAGCACATGACTTATGAGGAGAGGCTGAGGGAGCTGGGATTGTTTAGTCTGCAGAAGAGAAGAATGAGGGGGGATTTGATAGCTGCTTTCAACTACCTGAAAGGGGGTTTCAAAGAGGATGGCTCTAGACTGTTCTCAATGGTAGCAGATGACAGAACGAGGAGTAATGGTCTCAAGTTGCAATGGGGGAGGTTTAGATTGGATATTAGGAAAAACTTTTTCACTAAGAGGGTGGTGAAACACTGGAATGCGTTACCTAGGGAGGTGGTAGAATCTCCTTCCTTAGAGGTTTTTAAGGTCAGGCTTGACAAAGCCCTGGCTAGGATGATTTAACTGGGACTTGGTCCTGCTTTGAGCAGGGGGTTGGACTAGATGACCTTCTGGGGTCTCTTCCAACCCTGATATTCTATGATTCTATGATTCTATGATTAATTAGAACACCTGGAGCCAAGTAAGAAGCTGCTAGAATCAATTAAGACAGGAAGGCTAATCAGGGAACCTGGCTTAAAAAGGACTTCATTTCAGTCAGTGGGGGGTACACAAGGAGCTGACAGTGAGAGGGCATACTGGTGGACGACTGAGGAGTACAAATGCTATCTGGCATCAGGAGGAAGGTCCTGTGGTGAGAATACAGAAGGTGTTGGGAGGAGGCCATGGGAAATTAGTCCAGGGAGTTGTAACTATCACACAGGTGTTACATGAAACACTGTGGATAGCTGTGATCCACAAGGTCCTGGGTTGGAACCTGGAGGAGAGGGCAGGCTCGGGTTCCCCCCTTCCCCACAACTCCCTATGGGATACAGGAGGAGTTGACCTGGACTGTGGGTCGCACCAGAGGGGAAGGTCCCTGGCTTGTTCCCCGACCCACTAGGTGCACCAGCAGAGACTGTGGGGATTGTTCTCCTTCCTTCCCCCCATGCTGGCCAGTGATGAGGTTAGCTGAGTGAACGGCAGGTTTGAGCCACTAGCAAAAGTAGCCAAACTGAGGGCTGCTGTGAATCTCTGAGGCGAGCAAATCTGCCAATAAGCGCAGGACCCACCAAGGCAGAGGAGGAACTTTGTCACAACTGGTGTTAGAGGTGGGATTTGGTGTACACAGCGCGGCAGAAGAAGGAGAGGGTTTAATTTTTTCACTACAATGGAGGACGTAGTGCGGGCATTGATACAAGCCATGGCTGCCCAGCAGGCAGCTTCCCGTGTCCAGGCAGCAAACCAACGGGAGGCAGTGTGGCTGCAGCAAGAGACCAATGGCCTGTTGATGGACCAGGCAACTCAAGACCCGTGCTTATGTTGCAGGAACTGGTAAACCAGGTAAAGGCCCTTACAGAACTGACTCGCAGCCAGGATGGGACGCAGATTATACAGGCCAGCAATTGGCTGCAGAAAATGATGCGGGAGGATGATGTAGAGGTGAACCTCCTGGCCTTTGAGAGGACAGCCTTGCGGGAGGCTTTGCCTCAAGAACTGTGGTATGCATTCTCACCCCATTCCTGTGTGGAGAGTCCCAGAAGGTCTACTATGACCTGTCTGAAGAAGCTGAGGCAGACTACCACCAGCTGAAAGCATAGATCCAGGCCAGATCTGGGGTAACGACTGCAGTGTGGACCCAGCGATATCATGAAAAGGAGTACTTGTGGCACCTTAGAGACTAACAAATTTATTAGAGCATAAGCTTTCGTGAGCTACAGCTCACTTCATCGGATGCATTTGGTGGAAAAAACAGAGGAGAGATTTATATACACACACACACACAGAGAACATGAAACAATGGGTTTATCATACACACTGTAAGGAGAGTGATCACTTAAGATAAGCCATCACCAGCAGCAGGGGGGGGAAAGGAGGAAAACCTTTCATGGTGACAAGCAAGGTAGGCTAATTCCAGCAGTTAACAAGAATATCAGAGGAACAGTGTGGGGTGGGGTGGAAGGGAGAAATACCATGGGGAAATAGTTATACTTTGTGTAATGACTCATCCATTCCCAGTCTCTATTCAAGCCTAAGCAGCACTCCCAGCTATCTTCGAGACACCACTGACTTCCTGAGGAAACTACAGTCCATTGGTGATCTTCCTAAAAACACCATCCTAGCCACTATGGATGTAGAAGCCCTCTACACCAACATTCCACACAAAGATGGACTACAAGCCGTCAGGAACAGTATCCCCGATACTGTCATGGCTAACCTGGTGGCTGAACTTTGTGACTTTGTCCTGACCCATAACTATTTCACATTTGGTGACAATGTATACCTTCAAATCAGCGGCACTGCAATGGGTACCCGCATGGCCCCACAGTATGCCAACATTTTTATGGCTGACTTAGAACAACGCTTCCTCAGCTCTCGTCCCCTAATGCCCCTGCTCTACTTGAGCTACATTGATGACATCTGCATCATCTGGACTCATGGAAAAGAAGCTCTTGAGGAATTCCATCATGATTTCAACAATTTCCATCCCACCATCAACCTCAGCCTGGACCAGTCCACACAAGAGATCCACTTCCTGGACACTACGGTGCTAATAAGCGATGGTCACATAAACACCACCCTATATCGGAAACCTGCTGACCGCTATTCCTACCTACATGCCTCTAACACCACCCTATATCGGAAACCTACTGACCGCTATTCCTACCTACATGCCTCTAGCTTTCATCCAGATCATACCACTCGATCCATTGTCTACAGCTAAGCGCTACGATATAACCGCATTTGCTCCAACCCCTCAGACAGAGACAAACACCTACAAGATCTCTATCATGCATTCCTACAACTACAATACCCACCTGCTGAAGTGAAGAAACAGATTGACAGAGCCAGAAGAGTACCCAGAAGTCACCTACTACAGGACAGGCCCAACAAAGAAAACAACAGAACGCCACTAGCCATCACCTTCAGCCCCCAACTAAAACCTCTCCAACGCATCATCAAGGATCTACAACCTATCCTGAAGGACGACCCATCACTCTCACAGACCTTGGGAGACAGGCCAGTCCTTGCTTACAGACAGCCCCCCAATCTGAAGCAAATAGTCACCAGCAACCACACACCACACAACAGAACCACTAACCCAGGAACCTATCCTTGCAACAAAGCCCGTTGCCAACTCTGTCCACATATCTATTCAGGGGATACCATCATAGGGCCTAATCACATCAGCCACACTATCAGAGGCTCGTTCACCTGTGCATCTACCAATGTGATATATGCCATCATGTGCCAGCAATGCCCCTCTGCCATGGACATTGGCCAAACTGGACAGTCTCTACGTAAAAGAATGAATGGACACAAATCAGACATCAAGAATTATAACATTCAAAAACCAGTTGGAGAACACTTCAATCTCTCTGGTCACTCGATCACAGACCTAAGAGTGGCTATCCTTCAACAAAAAAGCTTCAAAAACAGACTCCAATGAGAGACTGCTGAATTGGAATTAATTTGCAAACTGGATACAATTAACTTAGGCTTGAATAGAGACTGGGAATGGATGAGTCATTACACAAAGTAAAACTATTTCCCCATGGTATTTCTCCCTCCCACCCCACCCCACACTGTTCCTCTGATATTCTTGTTAACTGCTAGAATTAGCCTACCTTGCTTGTCACCATGAAAGGTTTTCCTCCTTTCCCCCCCCTGCTGCTGGTGATGGCTTATCTTAAATGATCACTCTCCTTACAGTGTGTATGATAAACCCATTGTTTCATGTTCTCTGTGTGTGTGTATATAAATCTCTCCTCTGTTTTTTCCACCAAATGCATCCGATGAAGTGAGCTGTAGCTCACGAAAGCTTATGCTCTAATAAATTTGTTAGTCTCTAAGGTGCCACAAGTACTCCTTTTCTTTTTGCGAATACAGACTAACACGGCTGCTACTCTGAAACCAGCGATATCATGACTGTAGGTACCAGGAAAATAAAACCCCGCGGTCCTAATTATATGACCTCATCCATCTCACACGAAAGTGGTTATGAACTGACTCCCAGAGTCCAGAAGAGATACTAGAGGTGTTGGTCATCGACCGATACATGAGGGGACTACCTCCAGACCTTCGTGCCTGGGTACACCAGAACGAACCCTCCACCTATGATGAGGTTGTCACACTGGTAGAGAGGTGAAGGACGGCAAGGGAACTGACCCGATCACTAAAGGAAGAGGCACCCTGGGTTAAACTAGCAGCACCAAGCCCCAGAGCTCGGGCGACTGGGCCCCTAGGAGGGCCTAGATGGAAAAAGAGAGAGGCAGAAGGCCCATCGGAGGCCACAAAGAGTCAGAGCACTGAGGAGGAAGAGGATAGTATCATTAGACTGCCCAAACCGAGAAACTGGGGAACGCCTAGGGCCCTATAGAGATGTTACACCTGCGGGGAATGGGGACACAAAGCTGCACAGTGTCCCAATGCCAAGGAGCCTATGCAGTGTAACCTGGGGAACTGGGCAGACACATGCTCCCTAATTCACCTGGCGGGGGTCACACTAACCCCGCATATGTACACCAGACCAGTAAAACTAAATGGGGCAGAAACCACAGCACTGGTTGATTTGGGAGTGCTATCACGCTTATTTCCGGGAAGCTTGTGAAGCATAGTCAGCTGCTGCAGGCAAAGTGCACAGGGGTGACATGCGTCCCTGGGACAGTTAGTTATTACCCCAGCATCCTGATAAAAATTGAAATCCAGGGGAACACTACTGAGGTAGCAGCAGGTGTAGTCCCTAAACTCCCATACCTGGTGCTCACAGGGAGGAACTTTCCAGGGTTTGGAGACTTACTCCCGGTAGGGGGATTGGAGAAAGGGGGAAACCCTGAAGTTAGGGAGACATCCACAGTAGACTGAAATATCCCCAGATTTGTTCTCCACTTCCAGGCAGGGTAGAAAGACGAAAAGGGAAAGAAGGGCAGCTAAGGCCTTGGGAACCTAAATACTGACCCAAAGTCAGAGGGTAGCTCTCGTAGGTAGGCGGACCCGAGCAGCTGAAAAGGAGGCTGCCCAGGAGGGAGAAGCACCCGAATCTAACCCTCACACTAATGCCTCTGAACTAGTAGTGGTGACAGAGACTGGCCCCCTAGATCTCAGGCAGATTAGCCCTGGGAGAGAAAATTTTGGATGGGACCAGGCTAAAGACCC
Organism: Dermochelys coriacea; assembly: GCF_009764565.3. NCBI lineage: Eukaryota > Metazoa > Chordata > Testudines > Dermochelyidae > Dermochelys > Dermochelys coriacea. The sequence continues at coordinate 182,765,464 of NC_050070.1, read as the reverse complement.
AACGTATGACAACATTAGGAAGGAGGTGACCAAAATAGATGGGGTCCCCGTGGAAGGGAAAACCCAGGCAGCAGGACCCTACTTCATAATGAAGAAGGATCTCTTGTACTGGGTTGCACCAGTACAAGGCCAGAAGGTACAGCAGATCCTAGTACCTCAAAAACACCAGAATGCTGTATTAAGTCTTGCCCATAGTCATCTTTTTGGGGGGCATTAGGGGGTAGAGAAGAACCTGACATGAGTCCTACAATGGTTCTTCTGGCCCGGAGTACATGAAGAAGTGCAGAGGTACTGTACGTCCTGCCCAGAGTGTCAGCTGCACAGTCCCCAACCCCACTTTAGGGCCCCTTTAGTACCTCTTCCCATCATAGAGGTCCCCTTCGAGTGAATAGCCATGGACCTAGTGGGACCCCTGGAGAAGACAGCTCGGGGCCACCAATATATACTTGCTGTTTTGGATTATGCTACTCCCTACCCAGAAGCCATCCCCCTGTGGAACACAGCCTCTAAAACGATAGCCAAAGAGCTGGTGGGGATCTTTGCCTGCATGCAGCTACCAAAGGAGATATTAACAGACCAAGGAATCCCATTTATGTCGAGGTTAATGAAGGACCTCTGTACCCTGCTCCATATATATACCCTGAGAACTTCAGTCTATCATCTGCAGACCGATGGGCTTGTAGAAAAGTTTAACCGAACCCTCAAGGCTATGATACGGAAGATGGTAAGTTGGGATGGGAAGGATTGGGATACCCTACTACCCTACCTTATGTTAGCCATCCGGGAGGTACCTCAGGCCTCAACTGGGTTCTCCCCCTTTCAGTTATTACACGGGTGCCACCCCCATGCAATACTAGATATCGCTAAAGAGATCTGGGAAGAGGAACCCAATGAGGGGAGAAATATAATTGAACATGTATTGCAGATGCGAGACTGGATAGCCTGGGTCACCCCTACTGTATGGGAACATTTGGAAAAGGCGCAGGAGGCCCAGTGAACCCATTACAATTGCCAGGAAAAAGTCTGACAGTTCCAACCAAGGGATCAGGTGATGGTGTTGGTACCCATGGCAAAAAGAAAGCTTTTGGCCCAATGGCAGGGGCCCTATGAGGTGGTTGAACCTGAGGGGGAAGTAATCTACAAAGTGTGGCAGCCAGGATGCCTAAAACAAGAACAGATTTATCACATTAACCTCTTGAAATCTTGGCACCAGTAAGAGACATGTGTAGTGGCCCAAGAGGCCCCGATCCAGGGAAATAACCTACATGAGCAGATCAGGATATCCACTGATCTGACACCGAACCAGAATAAGGAGGTAACTGAGATGATCAACCAGTACCAGGACATGTTTTCAACCAAACTAGGCCGGACCACCAAAGCATATCACCACATTATCACAGATCCTGGGGAAAAGGTAACTTTAAGGCCTGACTGGGCTCCAGAGGCAAAAAGGGAAGAGATCAAGGTAGAGGTCAAAAGGATGTTGGAACTGGAAATCATCGAAGAATCACACAGTCAATGGTCGAGCCCGATTGTGTTGGTGCCCAAACCTGATGGCACCACTAGGTTTTGTAATGATTTTCGCTAGCTGAATGAGATATCCAAATTTGATGCATACCCTATACCCCACATTGATGAGTTAGTTGACCGCCTGGGCAATGTCCGATTTTTGACCACCTGTGATTTAACAAAGGGATACTGGCAGATTCCCCTTGCCAAAGAGGCGAAAGAAAAGATGGCATTCTCTACACCAGAGGGTCTGTTTCAATATACTGTTCTTCCTTTTGGTCTGCATTGGGCACCTGCCACCTTCCAGCGTCTTATGGACAAGCTCCTGCGGCCCCATACCAGTTATGCAGCTACGTACCTGGATGATGTGATTATTCACACCCCCGACTGGGAGACTCACTTGGAAAAGGTGGAAGCAGTAATGGACACGCTAAGACAGGCCGGCCTCACGGCCAACCCAGCCAAGTGTGCTATAGGGCTAGCTGAGGCTAAATACCTTGGCTACATTGTAGGAAGGGGCATGATCAAGCCCCAACTAAACAAACTGGAGGCTATACAAAATTGGCCCCGGCCAAACCGGAAAAGCAAGTCCAGGCATTCCTGGATGTGGTGGAGTACTACTGGTGATTTATTCCCCATTTTGCCACCAGAGCAAGTCACCTGATGGACCTAATAAAAGCCCAGGATCCAGACAGGGTAAAGTGGACAGATGCCACAGAGAAAAAATTCACGGATTTACGAACAGCCCTCTGCAGTAGCCCCATGCTTATAGCCCCAAACTTCAACAAAGGATTCATTTTACAGACAGATGCATCTGAAGTAGGATTGGGAGCTGTCCTATCACAGATGATCGGAGAAGAAGAACACCCAATCCTCTACCTCAGCAGGAAACTCCTCCCGAGAGAGCAGAAGTCTGCAGGGGATGAGAGAGAGTGCCTTGCTGTGAAATGGACCATGGAAACACTACATTATTACCTTCTGGGATGATGGTTTACCCTTGTGACCGACCATGCACCCCTCCAGTGGATGCAGCGAAATAAAGAGAAGAATGCAAGGGTGAGCAGATAGTTCCTGTCTCTACAACCTTTCCAATTCACCATACAACACCAGGCTGGAAGCTACCATGGCAAAGCAGATGGCTTGTCATGGGTACACTGCCTGATGTCCCACGTTGCCCAATCCTGTGGTGTTGAGCGGGGCAGGGGGGGCATAAATGTGACAGGGTCAAGCCAGATGGCTACAGGAGAGTCTCTAGAAGGCAGATATATTAGCCCCAGGTTAAGCAGGTCCCTTTCCCCTCAGTAAAGTAACAGGGCAGTTCCAGAACAATCAGAAATTTGCTGGAACCAATGAAGGTAGAGAGGCTAATTAGGACATCTGGAGCCAATTAAGAAGTTACTAGAATCAATTAAGACAGGAAGGCTAATCAGGGAACCTGGCTTAAAAAGGACCTCACTTCAGTCAGTGGGGGGTGCACAAGGAGCTGAGAGTGAGAGGACATGCTGGTGGAGGACTGAGGAGTACAAATGCTATCTGGCATCAGGAGGAAGGTCCTGTGGTGAGCATACAGAAGGTGTTGGAAGGACGGCATGGGGAAGTAGTCCAGGGAGTTGTAGCTATCACACAGCAGGTACCACAAAACACTGTGGAAAGCTGTGATCGACAGGGGCCTATCCTGGAACCTGGAGTAGAGGGTGGGCCCAGTTCCCCCCTTCCCCGCAACTCCCTTTTGGATACAGGGTCCCACCAGAGAGAAAGGTCCCTAGCCTGTTCCCCGACCCACTAGGTGCACCAGCAAAGACTGCGGGGATTGTTCTCCTTCCTTTCCCTCATGCTGGCCAGTGATGAGGTTAGCTGAGTGAACGGCAGGTTTGTGACACTAGCAAAAGTAGCCAAACTGAGGGCTGCCATGAATCTCTGAGGCGAGCAAATCCGCCAATAACTGCAGGACCCACCCAGGCAGAGGAGGAACTTTGTCACATCTAATATGACCAAATAGAAGTCATACATCGAGGATCAAAGAATGTAGGTCATAGTTAAAGGATGGGGGACTCTATCCTGGGAAAAAGTGACACTGAAAATGATGGCTAACCCAGTGTGATGTTGTAGACAAAAGGGCTAATACAATCCTTGGTTGAATGAACAGGGGAATATCAAGTAGGAATACACAGGTCATATTATCTCTGTATTTGGCACTGGTGTGACTTCTACTTAAATACTGGAGTACTTGTGGCACCTTAGAGACTAACAAATTTATTTGAGCATAAGCTTTCGTGAGCTACAGCTCACTTCATCAGATGCATTCTGTGGAAAATACAGTGGGGAGATTTATATACACAGAGAACATGAAACAATGGGTGTTACCATACATACTGTAGGGAGAGTGATCACTTAAGGTGAGCTATTACCAGCAGGAGAGCGGGGTTGGAGGGGAACCTTTTGTAGTGATAATCAAGGTGGGCCATTTCCAGCAATTGACAAGAACGTCTGAGGAACAGTGGGGGGTGGAGGTGGGGAAATAAACATGGAGAAATAGTTTTACTTTGTGTAAGGACCCATCCACTCCCAGTCTCTATTCAAGCCTAAGTTAATTGTATCCAGTTTGCAAATTAATTCCAATTTAGCAGTCTCTCGTTGGAGTCTGTTTTTTGAAGTTTTTTTGTTGAAGAATTGCCACTTTTAGGTCTGTAATCGAGTGACCAGAGATATTGAAGTGTTCTCCCACTGGTTTTTGAATGTTATAATTCTTGACGTCTGATTTGTGTTCATTTATTCTTTTACGTAGACACTGTGCAGTTTGATCAATGTACATGGCAGAGGGGCATTGCTGGCACATGATGGCATATATCACATTGATAGATGTGCAGGTGAACGAGCCTCTGATAGTGTGGTTGATGTGATTAGGCCCTATGATGGTGTCCCCTGAATAGAGATGTGGACATAGTTGGCAATGGGCTTTGTTGCAAGGATAGGTTCCTGGGTTAGTGGTTCTGTTGTGTGGTGTGTGGTTGCTGGTGAGTATTTGCTTCAGGTTGGGGGGATTTCTGTAAGCAAGGACTGGCCTGTCTCCCAAGATCTGTGAGAGTAATGGGTCGTCCTTCAGGATAGGTTGTAGATCCTTGATGATGTGTTGGAGAGGTTTTAGTTGGGGGCTGAAGTTGATGGCTAGTGGCATTCTGTTATTTTCTTTGTTGGGCCTGTCCTGTAGTAGGTGACTTCTGGGTACTCTTCTGGCTCTGTCAATCTGTTTCTTCACTTCAGTAGGTGGGTATTGTAGTTGTAAGAATGCTTGATAGAGATCTTGTAGGTGTTTGTCTCTGTCTGAGGGATTGGAGCAAATGCGGTTGTATCGTAGAGCTTGGCTGTAGACAATGTGTGGTGTGGTCTGCATGAAAGCTGGAGGCATGAAAGTAGGAATAGTAATCAGTAGGTTTCCGCTATAGGGTGGTGTTTATGTGACCATCGCTTATTAGCACCATAGTCCAGGAAGTGGATCTCTTGTATGGACTGGTCCAGGCTGAGGTTGATGGCGGGATGGAAATTGTTGAAATCATGGTGGAATTCCTCAAGGGCTTCTTTTCCATAGGTCCAGAGGATGAAGATATCATCAGTGTAGTGCAAGTAGAGTAGGGGCATTAGGGGACGAGAGCTGAGGAAGCATAGTTCTAAATCAGCCATAAAAATGTTGGCATACTGTGGGGCCGTGCGGGTACCCATCGCAGTGCTGCTGATTTGAAGGTATACATTGTCCCCAAATGTGAAATAGTTATGGGTGAGGACAAAGTCACAAAGTTCAGCCACCAGGTTTGCCGTGACATTATCGGGGATACTGTTCCTGATGGCTTGTAGTCCATCTTTGTGTGGAATGTTGATGTAGAGGGCTTCTACATCCATAGTGGCTAGAATGGTGTTTTCAGGAAGATCACTGATGGATTGTAGTTTCCTCAGGAAGTCAGTGGTGTCTCGAAGATAGCTGGGAATGCTGGTAGCATAGGGCCTGAGGAGGGAGTCTACATAGCCAGACAATCCTGCTGTCAGAGTGCCAGTGCCTGAAATGATGGGGCGTCCAGGATTTCCAGGTTAATGGATCTTGGGTAGCAGATAGAATACCCCTGCTCAGGGTTCCAGGGGCGCGTCTGTGAGGATTTGTTCTTGTGCTTTTTCAGGGAGTTTCTTGAGCAAATGCTGTAATTTCTTTTGGTAAACCTCAGTGGTATCAGAGGGTAATGTCTTGTAGAAAGTGGTGTTGGAGAGCTGCCTAGCAGCCTCTTGTTCATATTCCGACATATTCATGATGACGACAGCACCTCCTTTGTCAGCCTTTTTGATTATGACGTCAGAGTTGTTTCTGAGGCTGTTGATGGCATTGTGTTCTGCACGGCTGAGGTTACGGGGCAAGCGATGTTGCTTTTCCACAATTTCAGCCCGTGCACGTCGGCGGAATCACTCTACATAGAAGTCCAGTCTGTTGTTTCGACCTTCAGGAGGAGTCCACCCAGAATCCTTCTTTTTGTAGTCTTGGTAGGAAGGTCTCTGTGGGTTAGTATGTTGTTCAGAGGTGTGTTCGAAATATTCCTTGAGTTGGAGACGTTGAAAATTGGATTCTAGGTCACCACAGAACTGTATCATGTTCGTGGGGGTGGAGGGGCAGAAGGAGAGGCCCCGAGATAGACAGATTATTCTGCTGGGCTAAGAGTATAGTTGGATAGATTAACAATATTGCTGGGTGGGTTAAGGGAACCACTGTTGTGGCCCCTTGTGGCCTGTAGTAGTTTAGATAGTTTAGTGTCCTTTTTCTTTTGCAGAGAAGCAAAGTGTGTGTTGTAAATAGCTTGTCTAGGTTTTGTAAAGTCCAGCCACAAGGAAGTTTGTGCGGAAGGTTGTTTTTTAATGAGAGTATCCAGTTTTGAGAGCTTATTCTTAATCTTTCCCTGTTTGCTGTAGAGGATGTTGATCAGGTGGTTTTGCAGTTTCTTTGAGAGCGTATGGCAGAAGCTGTCATCATAGTCTGTGTGGTATGTGTCCAGTTCTGGTGTCCACAATTCAAGAAGGAATTTGATAAACTGGAGAGTGTTCAGAGAAGAGCCATAAGAATGATTAAAGGATTGGAAAATATGCCCTATAGTGAAAGACACAAGGATCTCAATTCAAATAGCTTAAAAAATAGAAGGTTAAGGTTGACTAGATCTAGTCTATAAGTACTACAGTTGTTTGTGAATTCTTTTGACAAAATACTTTTTTCCACCAGTGCAGTGTGGCACACTCATTCTCAGAGTGCCTACTGGCATCCGTGCGCAATGTTGCAGGTATCCTTGGTTCCAGTGCCTCCTGTAGGCTATCCACCTCTCATCAGATGTTTCATGGATTGACCCCCTTGCCAAGTCAGATGAAGCTCAGCTCCTTCTGGGATAAGGTCCAAATGGAAATCAAAACAAATCAGAATAATTCTTCTGCCCCTTTGGATTACTGAAATTTTCTGTTTCCCCTTATAAACCCTATTTCAGGGCTCTGCACTTGTGGGCCTCTTCCAGCTGTTGTAGGCCCTAACTCAACCTCTCTCTTCCCACTCCACTCCTATTCTGCTCCCTGTGGGTTTCTTTCTGTAGGAGAGTCCGGCTTCCTCTGCTGTGTATCCCTGCATTACCCCTTTCCAGGGCCGGCCACAAGGATCAATTCTGTCCCTTCAGCCTTCCTGAGTCTGCCTCCAGGCCCTGCCAGAGAGACAGACAGAGGGTACTCCCTATCTTCTCAGTCTTCTCCCTTCAAATGAGCTCTCTTTCAGTTCTCTGCAATTCGGGTCAGTCACTAACTCCATTACAGCCAGCTGGGATCACTAATTTCCGTGACATGGATAGATCAAGGGCAAAGCTGAGTCTAGCTTGCCCTAAAGGCCAGCCAGCTGGTGACAACTGGAGAACGCCAGTGTGTAGAAACCGAAATCATTCATGGGAAAGGGTTGGTTCTGACAAATACCCAATTTTGAAAAAAGAAAAGAAAAAAAGTTTTAATATTATTGATATTGTATTAGGACTTTGACTTTTCCTCACAATTTGGGGAAGGAACACTTTTTTAATCCCATATCCTCATGGGCTGGTCTATACTGTGTGGGGGGGGGATCGATCTAAGATACGCAACTTCAGCTACAAGAATAGCATAGCTGAAGTCGATGTATCTTAGATTGACTTAGAATCACTTACTTCACGTCCTCGCGGTGCGGGATCAACAGCCGCCACTCCCCCGTCGACTCCGTTTCCGCCTCTCACCCTGGTGGAGTTCTGGAGTCAATGGCAGAGCGATCGGGGATCTATTTATCGCGTCTACACTAGACGCAATAAATTGATCCCCAATAGATTGATCACTACCTGCCAATCTGGCGGGTAGTGTAGATGTGGCCATGGGATGGGAAAACTGTTTACTGCCCAGCTTTAATAAGTATCTACATGAGGAACTGAAATTGGCTCTAGAACAGAGGGCTCTTTCATCGAGCAGACAAAGATATATCAAGATATATCCAGATTTAACAGCTGAAAGTTTAAGCTAAACAAATTCAGACACAAAATTAGGTGCAAATCTTTAATAGTGAGGGTAATTAACCACTGGGACAACTAAGGTTGTGGTAGATTCTCCAATACTGGAAGTCTTTAAATCAAGAGCAGATGTTTTTTCCTGAAAGATATGCTCTAGTTCAAACAGGAATTAATTCACTTTAGTTTTAGGGACTGCGATATGCAAAAGGTCAGACTAGCTGATCGCAATGTTCCCTTCTGGTTCTATAATCTATGAAATGACTGGAGTTAAATGAGTGTAAAATCAGTGTGAAATCAGAATCATGTCCAATATAATTATGCACACATACACACGTGGATTATGCTAACATAATCATACAATTACTTATTTTAAAAAAAATCACATTGCTTCTCAGAAACAACTCAGAAAATACGTGTCTTTAGAAATAATAGTATTTACTAGTGCTGGGTAAACCATAAAAGGGATAGTAATAATGATCCTATTTGAAGCTTATCTGAGGGGGTTTTTTGTGTGGCTTCTTTCTTCTACACATGCCCTCCATTCCTAATCCATTGTTCTTCTTCCCTTGCCTCTCTTCTCAATCTCCTTATTTCCCGAATTTGGTCTCCTTTTTTTCCCCCTCTAGTCTGGACCAGGCAATAATCTCTTTGAAATTCTCCCCCATCTCTCTATTTCTGAACCATGTAACAGATGTGTATAGGGAATTTACTTTGTATTTAGCTCAGTGACTAAGCAAGAGAAACAGGAAGAAGGTGGCTTTACCTTGGATCGTATTTTCATAAACAGGTTTGTCCATGAAATGTGGGGACATGAACTAAACAAGTATGCATAGATCCAGAGATAACGTAGGATATACAACCTGTGTGGGTATGTGTTCTGGAGTAAATGAAAACAACCCACGTGGGATTATATTACAGACATTTGATATTTTTACTCTTTTGTTTTTGTTTTTTTAATCGTTCAAACATTTTTTGTTCTTTCTGTTGGATAATCCAAGGGAAAATATAATCATGTTTTTAATGGGAATGAAGTTTCCGTGGCTGTTTATAAAAACACCCAGAAGTAATCATGTCAGTGCAGTTTGCAGCATTGGAGTACTCCTGGATTCTTTGCTTATCCCAAATTTTCACGTAACAGCATCTGCAAGTAACCTCTACCAGCTATGTACCATCCTGGCAGTATGTACCAGTAATATATGCTTTTGTTACTATGACAGATACAGCAATTTCCTGGACAAACCTTATTGAATTAAGTTAAACTTCACTGAATTAAGTTTAAATATTTTTAGAAGTTCTTTGTATTAAAAATGTAAATGTTTACATATTATTGTGGGATTGTATGTAACTTCTCTAGGGGAAGACATGACTAATTAAATCCTGGGAAGTGTTGCAAGCTTCTAAGGACTATCTTAAACAATGTGCAGGACAAGAATGAACTTTTAAAGTTAAGTAGGTTTCCCAGAAAATCTCCATGGGGAAGTGTTTGCTAATGTATCCACTCTGTATCAAGGAACTCAGCCTTTTTAAACTTTGCCCTGAGGAGGGGACCTTTGTCCGCTGACCACTTGTTTCATGAGGACAAGATCAGACGCCCAAACTGTACAAAGGAGCAACTCTCAGATTCATGGGTGTGCTTGTTCTGAGCCAAAAGGGTTATGGATTTGTAACCACAGAAAACCCCTTGGTTCAGTTTGAATGACTGACTCCTCCCAGTGCCCTTGGTATGGTTATTAGCACATGTGTAAGTTCTTTTATTGTTTTAATAAGTTATCTCTGAATTGCTTTCACCAAGGAATATATGTGTTTGCATAGATAAAGCTGTGTTTCACCTTATAAGTGTGGGCAATAATGCTGTTTATAACCTCTGAGGAGAAAAGCAAAGCAGTCATGTGTGGACAATCTGACTTACTGGGGATTCATAAAGTAGACAGGGAACTGTTCAGTCGGGAAATGCCCTGGTCAGGATGGAATGAGACTTGGGTATGTATCCAAGAGAAGTGATGGCTGGGGATCCAGAAATCTAAAAATGGGTGCCCTTGGTGAACCACAGAGGCGGAATACAAGTGAAATTGCCCTGAACTGTGATGACTGATGATTGGCAATCCCTCGATTCGAGGATGATCTCAACCATAGATTTACATATGGGTCCTGAGAGGACTCAGGAGTCTGATCCTGGAGCTGCAAATCTGCCCACAGTAGGTACAGACATTTTGTGGCAGGCCAGCAGCCTGCTGGAAGAAAGTTATTTATTTGTCCTTCCTCCTCTCTCTTTTCAGCTTAGAGGACAAGGCGCTTCTCCTCAAAGCGGGCCACTGCCTGATGGAGGATATGGCGCCATTGGGGTCGATTGGTGGCTTGCTCTTCTCAGCTTGTGAGGTCCAGATCACTTTCAGTGTGTCTTTGTACAGTTTACTCTGACCACCACGGGATCTCCGACCATGAGTGAGCTCTTGTTTTGGGAGGGAAGAGTCTGGCATCTGCACACAATGTCCAACCCAGCGAAGTTGGTGCATGAGGATCATTGCTTCAATGCTGGTGACATTGGCTTCGGCAAGGATGCTGGCATTAGTGCGGCGATCTTGCGGAGGCATCGTTAGTGATACCTCTCCAAACTCTTGAGGTGCTGTCAATAGGTCACCCAGGTTTCGCAGCCATAGAGGAGTGTTGGAACAACAATTGTCTTATAGATTTGGATCTTGGTGTCCTGCCATAGGTCACAGTCTGGGAAAATGCATTGGAGCAATTTCCCAAAGGAAGAACTTGTGCATTGGATCCTCTGCTGGATCTCACTGTTGATTTTTGCATTTAGAGAAAGTTGGCTACCAAGGTAGTAAAAGTGTTCAACTGTCTTCAAAATCTGACCCTCAAGGGTATTTGTGGTGGATCATGTGCAAGGCCTGAAGCAAGTTGATAGAACACTTTAGTCTTCTCAATATTGAGTGAGAGTCTTAGGCTTCAGTAAGCTTGTGCAAGAAAATCCAGTATGAATTGAAGGTCAATCTCAGTGTGCGGAAGAATGACACAATCATCAGCATACTGAAGATCAGTAATGGATGCCCTGAAGACTTTAGATTTTGAGTGGAGACGTTAAAGAGCTGCCCATCCATTCTATACTGAATGTCAACTCCACTGGGGAGATGATCTTTAACGAGGACCAAAATGACTGCTAAATAGATGGAAAACAGGGTTGAGTCAACAACACATCCTTGCTTAACCCCAGTTTTGATGATGAAAGGTTCTATCTCAAGGCCATTACAGAGAACTGTGGCAGTCATCTGATCATGGAGATGCCTTAAGACCTTAATACATTTTGGAGGGCAGCCAAATCTGGCCAGCACCTTCTACCAGGCTTCATGATTGACAGAGTCAAAGGCCTCTGTCAAACCAATGAAAGCCATGTACAGGTCCTAATTTTGCTCCCAAGATTCTTCCTGGATTTGTCAGTCAATGAAGATCATGTTGGTTGTCCTGCGGGATTGTCTAAAACTGCACTGAGATTCCGGCAACATTTCCTCAGCCAGGGGAAATTATCAGTTTAAGAGGATTTGGGAAAGAACTTTCCCTGCTGTAGATAGCAAGGCAATGCCTTGATAGTTTCCACACTCTGATTTATCTCCTTTCTTAAAGATTGTAACAATGTTAGCGTTTCTCAAGTCTTCTGGAATCTTCTAATTATACCAGATATGAAGAAAAAGTTCACGGAGCTTCCCTACCAGTTCTTCATCTCCAAACTTGTAGACTTCAGCTGGTATGCCATCTGGCCCTGCTACCTTGTTGTTCTTAGTTTGCATAATGGCTTGTGTTACTTCTTCAAGGGTAAGGCGGTCAACAAGAGGTTCTCTTTCATGTCGTTGTGGTATAGACTCGATAGTGGCATCAGAGACAGTTGACTCACGGTTCAGGAGCAGCTCAAAATGCTCCTTCCATCTAGCTTTGATGGCTTCACTGTCCTTAAAATACATTGACCCGTCTTGGGCTCGGAGTGGAATGGGTCCATGGAAGCATGGGCCGCAAATGGCCCTTATTGCCTGAAAGAAACTCCTCATGTCATGTTTATCAGCATAAAGCTCAATATCCTTGGCCTCTTCTCGCCACCACTTATTTCTGATGTCACAGATTTTTCTTTATCACATCAGCAGAAAAAAGAGTCATACAAGCAACTCAAGGCTGAAGCCCAAAGAAAAATCTTGTTTCAGAGTAGCAGCCGTAGTTCGTCTGTATCTGCAAAAAGAAAAGGAGGACTTGTGGCACCTTAGAGACTAACAAATTTATTTGAGCATAAGCTTTCGTGAGCTACAGTTCACTTCATCAGATGCATTCAGTGGAAAATACAGTGGGGAAATTTATATACACAGAGAACATGAACAATACACAGAGAACATGAAACAAAACAGTTTTAGACAATACCAACACACTGTATGGTAACACCCATTGTTTCATGTTCTCTGTGTATATAAATCCCCCCACTGTATTTTCCACTGAATGCATCCAATGAAGTGAGCTGTAGCTCATGAAAGCTTATGCTCAAATAAATTTGTTAGTCTCTAAGGTGCCACAAGTCCTCCTTTTTTTTTTGCGGATACAGACTAACTATGGCTGCTACTCTGAAACCAGATTTTTCTTTGGGCTTCAGCCTTGAGTTGCTTGTACGACTCTTTTTTCTGCTGATGTGATATGTCATTTTGCCACATGTGATGAGCTTTTCTTTTCTGATAAGTAGGCCCTGAATCTCAGCATCGGTCTCATCAAACCAACCTTGGTGATGGTGGGGTGACATAGCCAATGGACACAGCAGATGTTGAGAGAATGGCAGTCTTTAATTCCTTCCAGAGATTTTCTAACTGTGATAGTTGCAACCCAGATGGACTATAGGGATGTAGTCTACCTGGGCATGAAACTGTCAGCCCTTAGGAAACTTCAATCAGTAAAGAGCACAGCAGCACATATCCACAGCAACACAGGCTACTACAAGCATTTCAGACTTGTCTTCCACTCACTCTACACTGGCTCCCTAGAGAGTATCATGTCGAATTCAAGATCTCGGTCTTCAAGGTGCTTAATGACGTGGTCCTGGAACACCTAAAAGATCACCTAAAGCTCCAACATAAGGAATACAGTCAACAATTTCTTTCCCTAGTCACAATGGAACTGTCTACAGCAAGGATACAAATTGCCTGACCAGGAGACTAAGCTTTCTTGGAAACAGCTCCAGATTGTGAAATGAACCAACCCAAATCTAAGACCTCACCACTTGCTATTTCAGGGCAACATGCACTCCTGGGATCTGCTTTCACTAATAAAAAAAACAGATAGCACAGCAGTCATATAATATATATATAAATCTATTAACAGTTTTCTCCCAGCAAAGAAGAAAAGAGAAATAAGACAAGTACCACACAACAGATGTTAAACACATAGCTTAATGATTATTGGAAGGCATTTAAATAGTATTATGGGGATTGTATTAGAACCAGAATAGAACAGAACCCATCCTCAAAATCTCTTCCTAATAAGGGCTAGGTGGGACCAACAGTGGAGTCTGTCAAGACTACTGCTACACTGATAAGAAGGGATTATGTTAAAGCAACACAAAGTACTTCATCTCAATAACATAAGATTGGGAGAGACCTCTTGGGTCATCGAGGCCAGTCCCCTGCTATCACAGCCATATAATCCCATTCATAAATGTATCAAGCTCAGTCTTAAAACTAGTTAGGTTTCTTGCCCCCCTACTCTTCTTGAAAGAACTGTACTCCTCAGATCTTGCTTTCAAAAAAGTGAATGCTCTCATTTTCCAGCATTTGCTGGCAAGAGGAATGAATGCCTGATCAGAGTCACCACCAGAACTAGTAGAAAAATGAACAAAATTTGCCACTTAAAAAATATTTTCCACTTATTTTTTTTGTGGAAATTTAAAACAAAAAAAATGCAAAATTTTCATCAACATATCAAAAATAGTCCACCAGCTCTAGTCATGAGATTAAGAGTAGCACATTTGATTTGAATCACTCCTTTTCAGCAATCACATAATGATTTGGCTTATTAAAAATATTTCAGAATATTGACCCCACCACACTGTAGCAATATGCCCTAAATCACTATGGTTGACAGCCTCTAAATTAACATAGGCCACTTATTTTCAATGGTGAAATACTTTGTCAGATTAAATCTAAATATTAGTCCTAAATGTCTGTAAGACTTGGTAAACAGCCTCCATGCTTACGTTACAATTCAGCAGTATTTTCATATACTCCAAAAATATAAATCTTCTAGTTCACAGACCTTCCACATAATGGCTGTTCTCTAAAATGGGGAGCAGTATGGACCAAAATGCATAAGACAGTCAGGTGCTACTAACCTAGGCCTTTATTCTGCACAACAAAATCAAAGGGAGTTTTATTCTTGACATCAGTAGCAACATTATCAAGGTCTAAAATAGGTGAGGCTTGACACAGTTTGATGTGCCTAAATTAAGTGGACTTTAGAAGAATTAATTTATGTTTATGAGTTTTCCATATGTGTGGAGTGCTGTCTATGCCATGAGCTTTTAGCTTTTGTGTTAGATAAATCAGAGATCCAAATGCAAAAGCCAACACTGAGGTTCATCGTGGATTTGTGGCACTCACTGGATAATTTTGGATCTTGGAAACAATGAATAGTTTGTACTGCTCCACAAATACAGATTTCTCAAGATGTCATTTTGTTAGTATTGCTCAGTGTAATTCCATGTTCCAAAATGCACAGCAAAACAGAAATTGCTTATGCAAAACCTGAGGAGGCATGGCTCAGATACCTGTAAAGAGATGTTAGTTTGAATTAAACATTACTATGGGAATTAACTTTTATTGAATTATTTGGGTAAGAGTTAGGAGGTAATAAAATAGTCTTTGTTTATTCAGTAGGCCCTCTCACACTAGTGTTTCTTGTGACAGCATACCAATACCTGACTGATTTTCCTCACTTGACAGGACATTTGTTTAATATTCATTGTGGACCATAAAAAGATATTGACAAGGGTCCCTACATTTATATACAACTAGAATGTGACTTGTTCCCTTGCAGGTTTGCGAAGAGCCACCCACCCAGGGGCCAGCCACAACTGCAATCTTTGCAGCTCTACTGAGAACTGAAAGTTCTTCAGGCTAGTTCACCTATGAGCATAAGCCATCACAAAAGGGGTAAGGTGAAACACAGAGATGTGTCCCCTTCTCAGACCAGCCTAAGGGATGGTGCAGTGGACACATGCCCTTGCATTCCAAGGAACCTTCAGGTACAATGACGCCCCCTGGGTCAATGCAGCTCTGCACCAGCTCCAGCAGATTAGTGCCTATTAGGCACAATATTACCCAATAGTAAAACCACCAACCAGGATAAGAATTGAAAAGGATAAAGAAAAGAAAGAGCCCAGGTCTCTTCTTTTGCTAGATATAGCTCCACAGCTCTTTTCAAACCAGATTATTCTTTTCATACCCCTCTCTTCCAGAACATAATAAATAAAAACAAACAAACATATTGCAACCAATAACAATGCCATTTCCATGCAGCACACCATTGCTTTGTACAAGAAGGGAAAGACAAAGTCATTCAAGCTCTCTAATATTGTATTAGCATAATAATATTTTGGTTTCTGTTTTCCCTAGACAGACAACAGGTTACTAGGTGTAAATGAAACACATACCACACTTAGAGCGCTCCGAATAGCAGTTTTTGCTAACAAATGGTGTGCAGCAGGCACAAGTGTTACTAGATCCTTGCCTTCCACATATACTTTATAAGAGGATCTCTTCTGCATCCAACTTTTGTATATAGAACTTTGCTTTACTCAGGCAAAGGTCCTATTAACTTCAGTGGATCTGATCTTATTCCCATTGACTTCAATAACTTCAGTGGCAGATTTGCTTAAGGAAAGCAGAATTGGGCCCACCTTATATAACTAAAGATTCAAGAAGATAATGTCAAATATATTTTGATGCACTATTTCAGATGATATGGAGAGGTCTGAGAACTTGCTTACGAAGATTCTGCTTAGAGCAAATAGTAAATCATACCATTGCTGAATAAAGAGGCTTCAGTTCAGTAGAGCATGGTGGTCCAAGCAAAGATAGGTTTGATAAGCTGTTTACTTGACAGTTTCAAGACCTGGTTCTGCCCCTTCTTTCTTCCCCTTTTTAGGTGTCTAGACTTCTAGTGAGTAGTTCACTGCAGTTGTGCTTTGGTCCCTGGATGGGGGCATACAAAGAGGAAAAGCCACACAAGGGCTGTGCACCATCTAGCCCCATGGAGCACTGGACATGGCTCACATTGTCCAGAAAGAAGCAGTTATATTATCACTAGATTCAGGCAAAGCTCCAATCAGTTTTACTGGGACTGTTCCCACTCAAGCCAATGAAAGCTCTGTCATTTAAAAAAGAAAAAAAGTTTCTATTTGTAGCAAATATGTCTATATTGATCTGACCTACAAACCAAGGAGGCAGCATGATCTTGCAATTAGAATCTAGGACTTGGAATCAGGAAACCTGTGTTTTAACTTGGCGCGTATAGACATACTTGAGCTAGCTGTAATCTAGCTAGCGCCTGCCTCAGTATCAGTGAAGCTGTAGTAGCCTGGGTGGCAGCACAGGCTGTACAAGCCCACCTAGGGTAATTACTCAGGCAGCTAGCTCATGCTGAAGCCCATGCTGTTGTGGCTTCTCTGCTCTTGGTATGGCACTAGTTGTATTAAAGTTTGCTCGGGTACATATACATATGCTGCAATCACACCTCAGATAGCTGTGCAGACACTCTCAGTAAACTAACAGCAAGAACTTGTGTGAATGACTCACCCTTCTCCTATACCCCCAAATTCTCAATATCTCCATCTGCGGGAATTGTAATCAATTAAGGCTCATTAATGCCATCAGTAGAACTGATTTCAGTCAGGCTTCCTGTGGAGTACGGAACTGCTAAACATGAATAAGTATGTCAGTGTGACAGTCAGGATCCAGACACCCCAGGGGGAGACCAGGACATCACAGTCAGAATCGGTCCTTTTGATTTATGAAGTACAGACAAAGGACTATTAACAAGGCTATTATTTTTATATTATTATTTTTTAGCTTACTGAAAGCTACACACACATTTTTATGTAATGATTCTCACAAATTTCTGTGTAAGTAGAAACCAGAATGGCAACACAAGGGCTTACGCCCTTGAGACTACACTGTTTGCAGCTATATATTAAACAAATGTGATGGTTACACAAAATGGCTGGCTGCTAAGATAGAAAAATATACTTATCTAATATAGTAAAAATCTACATTCAATAAACTCTGAATCTGAACAACAAATGTCTCAAAGTAACCATTGCACTGTACACCCCGCGAACACCTTAGAGTTATGTTGAATGATTAACTAGAGACATTAAGCTTGCATTGTTTATTGTTTCTGTAGTTTTCTGCATTCACTCTCCATAATGTTACAAGATATATAATGCATCATACATTTTTAAAAGCAAAAGAGATGCATTTAATGCAGACAATAAATATATGTTCCATTGTTTTTATTGTCTGCCTGCAAATTCCAGAAAGGCAAATGTATACAAAAAGTAGAAAATATCCCCATTGTTTTGAACGCTCCAGGGAACCAAGATTACGTTTGAAGGTCCACTGCAAACGTCTTGCCAACACCGAAACTGTGGGCCTGATTCATCTTGCTTCATTGTTTAACACCACTGATTTTAAGAGTTACACCAGTGTGAAACTGAAGTACCAATGTGGTTAATCAGGTCCACAGTTTTGGTATTGGAAAAAAGTTTCAGTCATATACAATGGGCCAATTCTGGGCTCAGTATTTTCCACTCCAGCCAATAAGAAACTGGTAGGAGATGAAGGCAATCAGCACTTTACAGGTGGTATTCAACTGCTAGAGAGATGAATGTCAAGGGTATGTTCACCCCACAGTCTATAGTGTGGTAACCAAAAATAGCCGTGTGGATGCAGTAACATGGGCGTCAGCACTGTGACTAGGTACCCAAGGTCAACAGCCCACCCTGAAACCCATGCCACTGCAGCTACGCTGCTATTTTTAGCCATGCTAGCACAGGTAATAGTGTTCTGCAACCACACTTCGTATTGCAGTGCAGACATACCTAAAGTGATTATAAGGAGGCAGCTCAGTCAAGCTGATAGGGCACTGGACTGGGAAACCTGTGTTGTGTTATTGCTGACTTGGTCTATAACCTTGGACAAGTTAACGTACCCCTGTGCCTCAGTTTCCCTATCTGTAAATTGAGGATAATGATAATTACCTACCTTGTAAAGTGCTTTGAGATATATGGATAAAAATGCTGAAAGAGAGCTATATAATTATGATTATACTTGATGGACATATTGGAGATATGAACAAACAGAATAGAGCTATCTGTAGTATATGTAAAGAGTAAAAATATGCTGGTTTCTGCTCTTCTTTTTCAAATGTGATTTACTTTCCATTATTTGAGAGGTTAGCCATAATTAAAAGTAAACAGATCCCAGTAAATCATCCCCATCTAACTTAGCTGGACAGATACCTCTTTTGGGAGACAGGACATGAATTGGTCTGCTCAGCTAGAAGTCACAAAGCTGACATGGCAAATGCTTCTTTGTTTGCTGTCTCTACTGTTCAGACTGTCTGAACTGGGACATCTTAGATTCATAGATTCATAGATACTAAGGTCAGAAGGGACCATTCTGATCATCTAGTCCGACCTCCTGCACAGCGCAGGCCACAGAATCTCACCCACCCACTCCTATGAAAAACCTCACCTATGTCTGAGCGATTGAAGTCCTTAAATCATGGTTCAAAGACTTCAAGGAGCAGAGAAGCCTCCCTCAAGTCAACCATGCCCCATGCTACAGAGGAAGGCGAAAAAACTCCAGGGCCTCTCCAATCTGCCCTGGAGGAAAATTCCTTCCTGACCCCAAACATGGCAATCAGCTAAACCCTGAGCACATGGGCAAGATTCACCAGCCAGATACCCAGGAAAGAGTTTTCGATAGTAAATCAGATCCCATCCATCTAATATCCCATCTCAGGGGATTTGGCCTATTTACCCTGAATATTTAAAGATCAATTACTTACCAAAATCCCATTATCCCATCATACCATCTCCTCCATAAACTTATCGAGTAGAATCTTAAAACCAGATAGATCTTTTGCCCCCACTGCTTCCCTTGGAAGGTTATTCCAAAACTTCACTCCTCTGATGGTTAAAAACCTTCGTCTGATTTCAAGTCTAAACTTCCTGGTGGCCAGTTTATACCCATTTGTTCTTGTGTCCACATTGGTGCTGAGCTTAAATAATTCCTCTCCCTCTCCTATATTTATCCCTCTGATATATTTATAGAGAGCAATCATATCTCCCCTCAACCTTCTTTTAGTTAGGCTAAACAAGCCAAGCTCCTTAAGTCTCCTCTCATAAGACAAGTTTTCCATTCCTCGGATCATCCTAGTAGCCCTTCTCTGTACCTGCTCCAGTTTGAATTCATCCTTTTTAAACATGGGAGACCAGAACTGCACACAGTATTCTAGGTGAGGTCTCACCAGTGCCTTGTATAACGGTACTAAAACCTCCTTATCTCTACTGGAAATGCCTCTCCTGATGCATCCCAAAACTGCATTAGCTTTTTTTCACAGCCATATCACATTGGCAGCTCATAGTCATCCTATGATCAACCAATACTCCAAGGTCCTTCTCCTCTTCTGTTACTTCTAATTGATGCGTCCCCAACTTATAACTAAAATTCTTGTTATTAATCCCTAAATGCATAACCTTACACTTCTCACTATTAAATTTCATCCTATTACTGTTACTCCAGTTTACAAGGTAATCCAGATCCTCCTGTATAATATCCCGATCCTTCTCCGAATTGGCAATACCTCCCAGCTTTGTATCATATGCAAACTTTATTAGCACACTCCCACTTTTTGTGCCAAGGTCAGTAATAAAAAGATTAAATAAGATTGGTCCCAAAACCAATCCCTGAGGAACTCCACTGGTAACCTCCCTCCAACCTGACAGTTCGCCTTTCAGTAGGACCCGTTGCAGTCTCCCCTTTAACCAATTCCTTATCCACCTTTTGATGTTCATATTGATCCCCATCTTCTCCAATTTAACTAAGAATTCCCCATGTGGCACGGTATCAAATGCCTTACTGAAATCTAGGTAAATTAGATCCACTGCATTTCCTTTATCTAAAAAATCTGTTACTTTTTCAAAAAAGGAGATTAGGTTGGTTTGGCACGATCTACCTTTTGTAAAACCATGTTGTATTTTGTCCCATTTACCATTGACTTCAAGGTCCTTAACTAATTTCTCCTTCAAAATTTTTTCCAGGACCTTGCATACTATAGATGTCAAACTAACTGGCCTGTAGTTACCCGGATCACTTTTTTTTCCTTTCTTAAAAATAGGAACTATATTAGCAATTCTCCAATCATTCGGTACTATTCCTGAGTTTACAGATTCATTAAAAATTCTTGCTAATGGGCTTGCAATTTCAGGTGCCAATTCCTTTAATATTCTTGGATGAAGATTATCTGGGCCCCCCGATTTAGTCCCATTAAGCTGTTTCAGTTTTGCTTCTACCTCAGATATGATAATATCTACCTCTATATCCTCATTCCCATTTGTCATGCTACCATTATCCCCAAGATCCTCTTTAGCCTTTTTAAAGACTGAGGCAAAGTATTTGTTTAGATATTGGGCCATGCCTAAATTATCTTTAACCTCCACTCCATCCTCAGTGTTAAGCGGCCCCACTTCTTCTTTCTTAGTTTTCTTCTTATTTATATGACTATAGAACCTTTTACTATTGGTTTTAATTCCCTTTGCAAGGTCCAACTCTACTCGAATTTTAGCCTGTCTCACTTTATCCCTACATGTTCTGACCTCTATAAGGTAGCTTTCCTTGCTGATCCCTCCCATCTTCCACTCCCTGTATGCTTTCTGCTTCTTCTTAAATCACCTCTCTAAGATGCTTGCTCATCCAGCTTGGTCTACAACTCCTTCCTATGAATTTTTTCCCCTTTCTTGGGATACAGGCTTCTGATAGCTTCTGCAGTTTTCATTTAAAGTAATCCCAGGCCTCCTCTACCTTTAGATCCATAAGTTCTTCAGTCCAATCCACTTCCCTAACTAATTTCCTTAATTTTTGAAAGTCAGCCCTTTTGAAATCAAAAACTCTAGTTGCAGATTTATTTTTGTTAATCCTTCCATTTAGTTTGAACTGAATTAGCTCATGATCACTTGAGCCAAGATTGTCCCCTACAACCATTTCTTCTATGAGGTCCTCGCTACTCACCAAAATTAAATCTAAAATGGCATCCCCTCTAGTCGGTTCAGCAACTACTTGATGAAGGAATCCATCAGCTATCACATCTAGGAAAATCTGAGCCCTATTATTATTACTAGCACTGGTCCTCCAGTCTATATCTGGGAAGTTAAAGTCTCCCATGATCACGCAGTTTCCATTAGTATTTACTTTATTAAAGACATTAAAAAGGGCTCTATCCATATCCAAATTAGATCCCAGAGGTCTATAGCACACCCCAAGCACTATCGTAGGAGAGGCTTTACTAGTTTTCTTCCCCAATGTAATTTTTGCCCACACGGACTCTGTCTTATCCATTGCATCGCTTCTTATTTCTTTACATTCTACCTCATCATTGATATACAATGCTACTCCACCCCCTTTACCTTTGTTTCTGTCTTTCCTAAACAGCACATACCCTTCAATACCTGTAGTCCAGTCATGACTACTATTCCACCACGTTTCTGTTATCCCTATAATATCTGGTTTCACTTCCTGCACCAGTAGCTCTAGTTCCTCCATTTTGTTACCTAGGCTCCTCGCATTGGTGTACAAACATCTTAATTTTTGCTGTTTGGCCTTGCTCACATTTTGTACCCTATTAGGCACAGTCATTCTACAGCCAGTATAACCTATTGGACTAGTATCCACACCGCCCTCGCTCCTTATATACATTCTCCTACCCACTGCTGTATCCTTTCTTACTTCGTCTTCTTCCCTCTCAATGCTAAAATCTGGCGTGGAGATTTCCTGGACATCTCCCATCCATCTCCCCCTAATTCCTAGTTTAAAGCTCTCTTTATCAGTTGTGCCAGCCTCGATCCTAGAAGTCTATTTCCTTCCCTACTCAGATGAAGTCCATCCCGAGAGAACTGTCCTCTGTCCGTGAATGCCTCCCAGTGGCCATACATCCCAAAGTCCTCCTTATAGCACCACTGCCTAAGCCATCTGTTGACAGTCATAATCTTGTCACACCTTTGTTGCCCTTCTCTAGCAACAGGAAGGATCCCGCGAAAGATCACCTGAGCCTCAATTTCCTTAAGCGTCTTCCCCAGCCTAGCATAGTCTCCCTTAATACTTTCCAGCGAGAATCTAGACATAATCTAGCATTTTAGGATGCTAAAGAATGGCTTTTTGTTTTGCTTCCTGTGGGGGAGAGTAATTCAGTGGCATATTGTTTAATGTATTACATTAATAGAAGTTTGAAAAGCAATTATTTTAATAATGGCTTTGATAGTGGGCTTGTTGTAGTGTTTTTCATACTGCTGTGGAGATGAGTGTTTTAATGATTTAAAAAAAAAGATTATTTTGTTATTTCTCTTTCTAAGCCCTGATATCAGTTGCCAGACTGCTAGCAGTTTTCTGACTGCGGTTGCTATGTTCACTGTTATAATGAATGAGCTTGAGGCTTTTTTTATATTTTAATTTCCCACAGCAAAGAGTCTTAGAAATTTCTTGGCAGCACCTAAATTGCAGAACTTAGGAGCAAGTTGGTTCCACATAGGGTGAATCAGCTTCCAAATAGGAATAAAGCCTTCATCAAGACATAAGTCACAAAATGAAAATAACAAGGCAAACCACCAAAAGGAAAACAAAATGTATTATCTGAGGCAAAAGCGGCTTTGCATGCCTATATCACACAAAACCCAGGAAACAAAACAAATTATGTACAACCTCAAGTGACTGGTAGAGCAAGGGACTCTTTTTTAGAGCATCATTTGTTGCGCTGGGTCTGGGATTTTCTCCCCTACCACTCACCACATAACATTTAGCTGAGACATACTACTACATTCCAATAAAAGTTACATACATGCCATTTCTTTTAGCCTTCCCTCACTAACCCCGTCTGTCCAGACCATGTTTTAAGTGCAAGGATTGTCTAAAGACTGTAAGCAAGAGGAGTTAATCAAAAGGAGTTATGCGAGAGTGGATGGTGATTACAATAGAGCAGTTCAGTCATTATTATTTATATAGTTAGGGTAGTGCCTGTAATGTGTTAGGTTCTTTCCAAACTCTCAAGCAGGGTGACCTTTGCCCCAGGGTCTTCACAATCTAAGGACAGAGAGTTAAGCAGACAGAAATGATGGGAAAGGGAACAACTATAAGCATTTAATACACATGCCAACTCACCACACTGTAAGCAGCATGGCAGAGCTGGGTCTTTAAGAGGGATTTAATTATAGGGCAGGAGCCATGTGGATGTATCAATAGATAAGGGACCATGTGGAAGATTTATTTATATTAACACTAAAATAAAAAAAATACTTTGAAAAGTTTTAATGTGTTAATAAAATGTCTCACCCTTGTCACATTTACAAGCATCTGAACAATTCTTCGTAGTGAATTAATCACAGCTTTATAAACAGATAGGCAAACAATTTTAGGCTCCAATCAATTTATCAACAGAACATGAATCTCTATACCTTGGGGGAAATAAAGGTCTTTTATATTCCACTCTTCACTAGTTTTTCCTTCTTAGACATCTCCCTTCAGTACTCTACTAGCTGCCAGCTGATGTCCTAACCCTATTACTTCTCTAGAATAATAATGGCCTGACAGCCTGGATTGCTCTCTCTCTCTCTCTCTCTCTCTTTGTAAGTTGCTTCTGCGTCTAGCTGCTGGAGAGCTGTTGGCTGTGTGCCTTTCTGGCTAGTTTCCATTTTGCAATGTTCCATTCTGTTGGCTGCTTCATGGTTTGAAAAGATCCCTTTGTTCCACTGCTGGGCAAATAGCCTATTCATCCTAGACTGAAATTGGTCTTTTTCCTGACTGCTGTGTGAATATGGACTGGCTTCCCAACTAGCTTCCAGCTAGATCATTTCCTTCCTTTTCTGCTATGGTAGTTAGCTGCCCATCATGCAGACTTGGCATCTAGTTGGCTAGCTACAATAACATGCCCCCTATCTTGTGTGGTAGTTGGTGCAGTAACTGGCTAACATACTGGCTCTGGGCCTGACTGAACTCTGCTTGTGTCGCTGATGGACTTACAACTTACACTGCTGATGGCTAACTTCTGCCCTACTTAGCTAACTAGCTGATTCATTTTTAACCAAATATACTCCGCAGCCAGTAACTTATTAAAAGGAAACTTTGCTCCTTTCCATTTCTACGTGATTTAACTGAGAGACAGTTTCCTTGACAGTATTCCTGGAAAGTGCCTCTCTTTCTTTTTCTGTTCTCATGAGTCTTTTCAGCCTCCCTTCTTCAACCCGAAACACTACAACTCTCTTCAGTTAAGCTCTTTCTTCACATCAGACACTCTGTATCCACCAGCACTTTCAAATGATGCCTTTGGCTTCTAAAACACTTAAGACAATTAGAAGCCACAATAGATTGCACTTTAAAAATACAGCTTCCTGTAGCTCTATTGGTACTGGTAGTGCAGTAAAAGTCCACATCTGCAAAAGGGGAATCAGTATCTGACTAGCTGTATGTTTTCCATAACTGGTTTTCCCTTCACCACAATGACTCTACCAGAGTTCCCCTGGGGGATTCCTGGACAGTACACTATTCCATCCTCCATTGACCACTCTGGATCTTGTTCTACGCTCATCTTCCTTTTTCAGGCAGCCATTGTTTCCTCTGTTCCTTCAGGCATTGCACAGGGATGCAAGAGGAAGGGAAATCTATAAAGTGTCTGTCTCACTGGTGTCTAAAGCATCATCTATGTGTGTTATTTAAGGTTAATGTTGTCTTTAAAAATAACCCTTTTCCTTAATCATTAATAATAATAGGGATACATTATTCTGTTTTCAAGATGTAGCATCTACTAATTATATCTTTCCAGTAATGAGCCAAAAAGCTTACATTTAGTGAACAAAGGGCCTGATACTGGGGCGTGCTGGTCATCCTAAACATTAATGTGCTCTGAGCACTTTTCACCTCAGAAGATTATGGTGAACAAGAAATCAGTGATATAAAGCCTGTTACCTTCCAAACAAAGCCTGATCCTAAGTGATGCCCAGCAATCACAATCCAGGCTGATTTCAATCTGAATTGCAGGTGCTCTTCACCTCTTGGAATCAAGCCCAATTCCTTTGTCATATGTTCAGTAAAAGCTTATAACAAATCTCACACAACTGCATTTTGAAATAAAAGCTTGAGTGGAGTGAAATTTTTTGTGAACAATTTTGTTCACTGAAAAATGAGTATTTGGGCCAACCAAAACATTTTGCGAATTTGTGTTGAATTCATTAGATTGTCCTGTCTGAAAAAAAATAACAAAAGTCACACCACTGCATTTTGACATTTTCAAAACAAATGGGTTGATTTTTTGTTCAAAACAATTTTTGTTCCAAATTTTGCTTCAATTTTGTTGAAAAATAAGGTTTAAAACACCATGAAAAATGCAGTGTTAGCTTAAAATGATATATTAGCTTAAAATAATTACATTTATTTCTATTTTTATACATGCTAGTCTCACCCCATATAGACCTGAAAACTTCTTGCAGACACTTTTAAAAACAGTGCACTGTACTGCAAATACTATAGGTTCTGCCAAAATATATTTGCTTATTTAAGCTACTTCCTCATAATCAAATTACGGTATAATGTTCTGTTTTCATTTGAGAGCCAGGCAGTAGTTTTCGTGTAAATGAACCTTCACAGAATTAACATTTAGGAGAGTGACCATAGGCAGTACTGTTGAGGACTTATCACATCTCCATTTTATTGAACACAGAGGTGGTTGGAAAAGGGAATTTCCGTTC
This sequence comes from Dermochelys coriacea, assembly GCF_009764565.3. Taxonomy (NCBI): domain Eukaryota; kingdom Metazoa; phylum Chordata; order Testudines; family Dermochelyidae; genus Dermochelys; species Dermochelys coriacea. The sequence goes on along the minus strand of NC_050070.1, from coordinate 182,739,391 downwards.
CATAAATAGTGACATTTGTTTTCCTCCCGAAACATTTTCTTTTTGAATGGGCATTTCAACTTAAAAGGATATTGAAATGACATTTTAAATCAAATAGACACTTCAGAATGTGATTTTGGAAAATTGAAAAAGGTTGAAATTGACATTTTCCAACTTTTTTTTTCAATGAAACTACATTTTATGATTAAAAACCTTTTCAGAAGAAAAATTTTGACCAGGTCTAGACACAAGACATATGCTAAATTATGGATAAAAAAAGCAGTCACAAAATATTTTACATGAAAGCTAAGCACGATTTTTTGGCAATCATGTGTCAGTAACAGAATAGATGCAGTACCCTCCACCTGTTTTTCTATTTAATCTCAGCACAACTCAGTTTTTTAAAAGCTAAAGTAATATTAGAGATTCCTCTAATATTGTTAACATACTGTGCAAGATCATGTAGTCCTTATGCTGACAAATCTTTCACTGAAGCAGGCATGGAGGGGAGTAAAGTTTGTAGGCAACTCTGACATATTAAGGGTGGCTCACAGTCAAATATCAAATATATAGTCAATAGTCAAATATCAGTGGCCTCATTCATTTTATTTATTCATGACACAGGAAGACTCCAGACATGGAGACAAGACTCCACTTTCCTATGGGCTAGATGGTTCTTTAAATAGGCCCTAGCAAGGTGGGTGGGGTGCATAAACTTCATCATCCCAGGAGTAGCCCCAGGATGCATTCTGCTTTATAGTATCTCTAAGGCACAATTCCCTCATTGCTCCCCCTTGCTCTGAAGGAGCACAGTGATAATGACCTGCTGCTGACCTATAACAATGCCATGTTATGGCACCCCATGCAGCTGCACTGCCTGGTGCATTGGGGTTTTTGAGCATTGCCATTATATAAATACCTAATAATGCAAATAATTGGTGGGGGACAGAGCTTCTCCCTGCACATATACTTCAAAAGCGGGAAAATGGGTACACTGCACCCATTTATACTAGACACTTGGATCCATGTCACAATCTAGCTCAATATTTGGATGCACATAGCTGCAGGATTACTAATGTTTTTTCCAGCTTGTTCTTTTAGAATAACTGATTAGAACAGTAAACAAGGCATATCCAATATTAATGTAGTAATTTTAAAATATTAATCCATAACTGTTTATGTTCTCAGATTGCCATTCACCATTGAAAAACCTGAACACACAACTTTCTTTCTGAACAAATATGTAGAAGGAGAACATTGTAAAAAATGAGCAAACATGTTTGGCACTGCCTGGCACATCCAGCAACAGTCCAATTTTGAAAGACCTGATTTTCAGTTTTGGAACTCCATTTTCAGAACTCCATCTCTGCACAAGGTTGTTTTCAGACCCTTCATAGCTGTCACCTGCACACACAGGTCACAGATTCTACCACATGCATGTAACAAGATGATAGTGCTCAAAATATGTGAGTTCAAGCATACATATGTGCAAAGTTCCCAATGCTCCTTTAAAAATATGACCCTTTTACTGGAGTCCACATAGCTATATAAAGTAAAAAGGCTGCATGACAGGTGCTGATCTAGACATAGTGATAAGGGCAGCGGAACACAGAAATATATCAGCATGTACAATATTCGGAATATTGATTTGGACACAATAAGTTAATCATGGTCCTACTGAGATCTATGACAGTTTTGCCATTGACCTCATTGGGGCCAAGATTTCATTCTGTGTGTTGTAGTTGATGAAAACTCAGTGACTGATCCAAAGCACACAAAAGTAATGGAACCATTTCTATTAACTTCAGTGCTTTTGGATCAGAACCACAGTGAGCTGCAGATAATTTACCTTTCATATACATGGTGGCCCTGAAAACCTTGCCAGTTTTTCTTATATAAGGTTACTTCAGTATCTGCAGAATTCCTTTTGTGCTTCCTTCCACTTTCTATAGAAAATGCCTTCAAAATTGCAAATAATGAGGTTATCTACACTTCACATAGTTATCTAAGGCAACTGGGAAATTTGTAAGGACCACCATGGTACATAATTAAGACACGAGTCTGGGATGGTATCAAGATGATCACTGTTAGATTGGATACATTCCCAGAGTCATTGGTACCTGAAAAACTATTAGTCTCTGAAACAGAGAATATACCCATTACAGACCAGGCTACTTATAGAACTGATTTTTCTTAGCTAAGCAGGTCTTCCACTCAAATCCTTTTCCCTCCATAATTCTCAGTCTTAGCTGGAGAGCTGCAATAGTCACATCATGGGTCCTGAGATACACTGGGGACCTGAAAGCTAAGTGGGAAAATGAAAATGCAAAGAAAAGAAAAATTGGCAAAGGGGGAAGGGCAAGTCAAGAATTATTGGGGAAAGGGCAGGTGCAGGGAGGAAGGACTGGAATTCAGGAAAAGAATGGACCCTGTTGGTAGATAAAGAGAGATTTAAGAGTAGAAGAGGCAGGAGACAGAAGCTTGATCTAGTTTGCTGTGGGTGCCCTCTAACAAGGTGTGACTCTTATTGAAACTATCCTGTTTGTAGGTCAGAAAGGTGGAAAGGAAAGATTTTTTTCCCATCTTTTTCCATTACAATGAAAAATGCCTTTTTGACCAAACTGAATTTTTCACCACAATGTTTCAGAATACATTTTTAACGTTCACATCTCAAAAGATGTGAAAGCAATTCTACTGTACCTCATTACTCCTTTCAGAAGTAGGGCTCCAATTCAGGAAAGTACATAAACAATTGCTTAAGTTCATCCCTATTCAGGACAGCACTTAATTACCTGCTTAACTTTAATCATGTATTTATGTGCTCTCTTGAATGGGGATGCTTTCTTGAATCTGGCCTTGGCAAGGGAGTGTGCATGCACCGGATTTCATAGTCCTACATGGGCAAGGTAATACATGGTATGGCATACGAGCCAAATTTCACTATTACTGTTTAAAAGTTGCCACATGAAAAGAGACACTGGATTCAAAACCTCAGATTTAATTTTCAAGGCTGGGATTTTCTTTAAAGGGGTCCAAGAGAGTTAGGCACCAAACTTCCACTGAACTCCAAGGTGGGTGCCTGCCCATCCTTTGTTCCTTTGAAAATCTCTCTCTAAATTGTTAAAGAAAACTAAGTTAATTGATAAAGAAAAATGTGTTTAAATTGTGACTTTTGAAATATAACTGTAAACACCCAGGAGAGATCATGAGATTTCACTTATTCCCAAAGCACTCAGCAGAGAAAATTAAATCCCATTTACCACTGCTACAGCCATCCAGTGGAGACAAAGAGATTACAACTACTGCCACAAGCCATCAGTGAAGATAATCATATTTACAACTACTCCAACAGGCATCTAATGAAGAGAATGAGATTTCACCTATTTTCCTTCTATTTGCTAATTGTCCTAATTTTAAATTTAGAAACAAGTAGGCCAACATGGTTCTGCCAAATTAATGGCAGTTCTTTGTCATATATATACACACAAATTCAGATTTATAACATCATAATTTAGAATATGTCACACAGTACCCATTCCAACTGACCCAGCCCTGCAAACCCTTACTTACACAGGTAATCTTCACTCATACGAGTAGTGCTATTGACCTCAAAAGTTTTGTTTTTGTTTTTTTTTAAATGGGACTACTTGCTAGAGCAAAGTCTAGTCACATGAATAATGACCTGCTGGACTGGGTCTACTATTAAGGAAAATACTGCAAATCTCCATTCTTCAAGGACTTCCTTCCAACATCCTCTGGTTTACCGATTTTCAAACCAAATGGTCCAGTAAACCACTAATATTTTTTTTTCCCTTTGTGCTTTTTTTCCACATAGGTTAAATAAAACGGCTGAACTGAGATCAGATTATAAAGGATGTGCTAACCTGGAAGATCACACACAAACACACATCCACTTATGACTGGTAATACCTTCCCACAGAGAGAAATTTAAGCATGAACTTAAACAAAATCACAGAACAATTCACCCAGGGGATGATCTAATACCTATTTAAATGAATGAAAAGATTCCTATTCACTTTAATGAACTTTGGATCACGCCCCAAGAACTCACTTTCCCAGAAGAATGGCATGGAGTAAATTAATTGACTTGTGTCAGAACTTTCCAGCAGGTTTATAGCTAGCAATATAATAAATTCAAAAACCACACTAAAAGTGGAAAATCTCCTAACCCAGCTTTAAAGGGTTAAAACGACCTGAAATCTGATGTCTGGTCCTAGAGCAGTGGTTTTCAAACTGTGGGTAGCGACCCAGTACTGGGTCATGGAATGTAGGGCACTGTGTCGCGGTGGTGCTGGTCAGCACTGCCGACCGGGCCGTTAAAAGTCCCATTGGCAGTGCTGCCCAACTAAGGCAGGCTAGTCCCTACCTGTTCTGACATCACGCTGTGCCCCGGAAGCAGCCAGCAGCAGGTCCAGCTCCTAGGCAGGGGGCTACGGGGAGGAGGGGGGCACAGGGCTCCCCATGCTGCCCTCACCCCAAGAACCGACTCCACACTCCCATTGCCTGGGAACCGGCCAATGCGAGCTGGGGGAGTGGTGCCTGCAGGCGAGACCCATGTGGAGCCGCTTGCGCACCTCCATCTAGGAGCCGGACTTGCTGCTGGCCACTTCCGGGGCGCAGCACAGTTCGCAGTGCCAGGACAGGCAGGAAGCCTGCATTAGTACCCACGCTGCGCCGCTGACTGGGAGCTGCCCGAGGTAAGCCCGTGCCCCAACCATGTGCCCCAATCTCCTGCCCCAGCCCTGAGCCCCCCCAACCCAGAGTCCACTCCTGCACTCTAAAACCCTTATCCCTGGCCTTACCCCAGAGCCCTGACCCCCTTCTGCACCCCAACTTCCCATCCCTGAGCCCTTCCAAACCAGGAGCCCCCTCTTACACCCCAAACCCCTCACCCCCAGCCCCACCTTGCAGCCCTCACCCCCGCACCAGCCTGAGCCCCTCCCACACCGAAATCCCCTCATCCCCAGCTCCGTTGGGTTGCAGGCATCAACAATTTTCTTCAACGGGGTCACCAGAAAAAAAAGTTTGAAAACCATTGTTCTAGAATATCTTGTACTGCTAGTTTGACTCACAGCTTTGGCCTTTGATGATGCATTACACTATATGTTCTCAAAGCTCTATTACTAAATGTATTAGTGTAATACATCACCAAAGAGCTGTTGATTATATGATATATTACTGCATGATGTGGAAATGGATGCCAGAGGCATGTTCCAAAGACTTACTTTTTGTAGTTCTGTATTAAATATTTTTTTTAAAAGAAGTTGAATGTTTTTTCAGTAAGGGAAAGAGGATCTTGACTAAAGCACTGGGAAATATGGGCTAATGGCATCCAAATGCATATAAGTGTTGCACTCTAACAAGGTTTTGAGCCATAAGGTCTAGGATACTGATAATTTTAAGGGTTTGGTACATGTCTAGTCCTGAGGAAAGGAAAGCTACTAACAGAAATGTGATTTTTCCTTCCTTGTTTCTGCCTGCTTTTCTTTAGGTTTTGATTGTCTACAAAGAGTTGTGCATGACAGTGCACTCTAGAGATTCCTGTGCATTCTACAGACTTTTTTAATTTGTTTTATCATACAGTGTGAAAAGAATATAAAGTGTTTTTCTCTAAATAGTACTTAATGAGAGCAGAGACTGAAGTAAAAATAAAAAAAGGATTTTCTTCACCAAAATATTCTACAACCAGATTTTTTCTGCATCTCACAAGCTTCCACTTTAATCTATATATTGCTGTCCTGCGTCTGAATGTTTAATATACACTATCATTTTACCTATTTCAGTCACATATACACATACATGTGTATGAATAGCTACAGCAGACACTGATCCACAACCAACACACACATGACTGAAAAGGATAGGAGAGAAGGAAGGAGGAAGATGATGTTGCAGTTCCAACATCTGCACACAAAATAATCTCCACCAGTATGTGTTGTCCAAACAATACCACTCACTGTAGATTATGCAGCTATTCAAAATATTATCAGAGTGGTTAGGCTGCTAAACCTGGGACTTAGGAAACTCAAGCTCATTTCCAGGCCTCACCTGTGTGACCTGGGACAAGCTGCTTAATTTCTCCTTGCCTCAACTTCCTATGTGTAAAATAGGGATAATAGAAGAGGCGAGAGAAAATCAGAATTTCCATTTCACAGGAAATTCCAGTAGTGAAACGTTTTTATCCTGAATTGGGACAAATAATTGAATTTTTTTTTGGAATGCAAAGTTCCCAAAAAATTCAGTGCAGAAATGTGAAAACACCTGGTTTCTAATCAGTTCAACATTAAATTGTATCTGGCAATAATGCTGCGGTGCCTCCTAGGAATAAAAGTTTGAGTAATTGATACCCCCATTCATTCTCTGGAAAATCTATGTACAACTTATGAACTGTGCTTTTTTATGAAATTGTTGTGTCATTGAATGCCTCAGTGGATGTTGGAGTTAGCCATGTAATATCAGGGCTGATGTCACATTCCCTCCCAACCTCAGAGGACAGTCATTAATCTGAATAGCTCCCATTAAAATGGGATGGTCATATCCTAGACTGAACCAGTTTTCTCCTGGTTGTCAGCAGACAGCTAGGGTTTGGAGCAGTAGAATTTTCTCAGAAAGTGGAAACAGAGGGTATGTCTGCACTATAAGTGCAGGTGTGATTGTAGTATGGGTATGCATTTAATCTATCATTAAAGCATTTAATCAGTTTTAATCTAGCTAGCATGGGTAACAATAGTAGTGAAGACACGTCAGTGTGGGGTTCAGCATCGGCTACCAACTTGAGTTTCTACCCAAGTCCCTGTCAGGCTTGTATGCTGGTTGCTTACCTGAGTACAAGCCCATGCCACCACACTTTCACTACTACTATTACCCATACTAGCTAGATTGAAGCTAGCACGGGCAGGCACAACCATGCTACAAACACCTTCACTCTGCAGTGAAAGCATACCCAAAAGGAAACAGGGGGTAGTAGTAGCCTTAAAACCACTGAAGCTGAAAATGAAAGGAACAAAGAGGCATGCTTTCACAACAAAGGGGTCCTGTTTAACTACAAGATCAGCGAAGGAAGTAGGAAGCTGGCTGAAAAGAGAGAGACTGACTCCATGATTCAGAGGAGAAGCCATATACAGGAGAGGGGATCCTGGACATGCCAGAGGATTCTGACAAAATCCCAAAGAACACTTATGAGGGATGATGTTGTTTTATTGTTTTGTCTAGATCTGTATATTTCTTCTACTGTCTAGAGAAGGGGTGGACAAACTTTTTGGCCTGAGGGCCACATCGGGGAATAGTGATCAATGGCTTGATGTCTAGTTGGCAGCCAGCATCAAGCGGAGTGCCCCAGGGGTCGGTCCTGGGGCCGGTTTTGTTCAACGTCTTTATCAATGATCTGGATGATGGGATTAATTGCACCCTCAGCAAGTTTGCAGATGGCATTAAACTGGGGGGAGAGATAGATAAGCTGGAGAGTAGGGATAGGGTCCAGAGTGACCTAGAAAAATTAGAGGATTGGGCCAAAAGAAATCTGATGAGGTTCAACAAGGACAAGTGCAGAGACCTGCACTTAGGAAAGAAGAATCCCATGCACTGCTTCAGGCTGGGGACCAACTGGCTAAGCGGCAGTTCTGCAGAAAAGGACCTGGGGATTACAGTGAACAAGAAGCAGGATATGATTCTATGATGCTATGAATAGAAATTGTATGGCGGGCAATGAATGCTCACACAATTGGGGTTGAGGTGCGGGGGGGAAGGGCTCTGGTTGGGGGCGCAGGCTCTGGGATGAGGAGTTTGGGGTGCAGAAGGGTGCACTGGGCTGGGACTGAGGGGTTTGGAGGGTGGGAGGGGATCAGGGCAGGGGCAGGGGGTTAGGGAGAGGCTCAAGGGTGCAGGGTCCAAGTGGCACTTACCTCAAGCAGCTCCTGGAAACAGTGGCATGTCCCTTCTCCGGCTCCTATGTGGAGGTGCGGCCAGGCGGTTCTGCACACTGACCCATCCGCAGGCACCGCCCCTGCAACTGCCACTGGAGTGCCGGAGGGGGCCATTGGCCCCTGACCCTGTGCCCCGGCCTGTGCACTGGAGCGGGACAAGCCCCATACGGCACTCCCCAGCGGGAGCTTGCAGGCTGGCTTAAAATGGCTTGTGGGCCAGATCCAGATCGCAGGCCGTAGTTTGCCCACCCCTGATCTAGAGTAAAGAGAAACTATTACAAACCTTTATAAAACCTGAATGTTATGTGCTTCAACTATCACTTATCCCAGAAGAGGTAAATTTTAAACAAGAGTGCCCACAAGTCTGGAGCTCTGGGAAAGTGTGTGCTTAAGCTACTAGGGTGTCTTGGGGAGGGGGTGTCAGCATTGGTCCTGGGGACCTAAGACCAGCTGGACTATGAGGTCCCACTTCTATGATCGGGTATCAGACAGAGAGCTTGTGCACAGGAAATATGCCAGATATGTCAAGAAAAGGAATGGAAAACTTGTCTTATGAAAGGAGACTTAAGGAGCTTGGCTTGTTTAGCCTAACTAAAAGAAGGTTGAGGGGAGATATGATTGCTCTCTATAAATATATCAGAGGGATAAATATAGGAGAGGGAGAGGAATTATTTAAGCTCAGCACCAATGTGGACACAAGAACAAATGGGTATAAACTGGCCACCAGGAAGTTTAGACTTGAAATCAGACGAAGGTTTTTAACCATCAGAGGAGTGAAGTTTTGGAATAACCTTCCAAGGGAAGCAGTGGGGGCAAAAGATCTATCTGGTTTTAAGATTCTACTCGATAAGTTTATGGAGGAGATGGTATGATGGGATAATGGGATTTTGGTAAGTAATTGATCTTTAAATATTCAGGGTAAATAGGCCAAATCCCCTGAGATGGGATATTAGATGGATGGGATCTGATTTACTATCGAAAACTCTTTCCTGGGTATCTGGCTGGTGAATCTTGCCCATGTGCTCAGGGTTTAGCTGATTGCCATGTTTGGGGTCGGGAGGGAGTTTTCCTCCAGGGCAGATTGGAGAGGCCCTGGAGGTTTTTTTGCCTTCCTCTGTAGCATGGGGCATGGTTGACTGGAGAGAGGCTTCTCTGCTCCTTGAAGTTGTGAACCATGATTTGAGGACTTCAATAGCTCAGACATGGGTGAGGTTTTTCATAGGAGTGGTGGGTGACATTCTGTGGCCTGCGCTGTGCAGGAGGTCGGACTAGATGATCAGAGTGGTCCCTTCTGACCTTAGTATCTATGAATCTATGAATCTATGAAAAAGAGACCACAATGGAGCCTACTCAGACCAAGGAAAGTCAGCTTCAAACACAGCAGCCTTGAGAGTGTCCAGCTGGGGGAACTTATGAGGTCTGTGACAGGCATGTACTGGGTGCCTCATGGCCAGACTACAAGTACTTTCTTCAAATCTGTTTCCATTTATTTCCCCAAAAAGAAGAAAATCAATCATATTTCAAGTCTAATATCTAGCTTCTACAGCAGTCTTTCATTATCAAAACTTTATAGCGCTAGGTGCTATGCAATAGGAAATGGAAGTCCTTTTTTACATCTTTTTGCGAATACAGACTAACACGGCTGCTACTCTGAAACCTTTTTACATCTGTAATTCAAATGGAGAACAGTGGTTCGAAGAATGCTATGCTTTGTTGTGAAATGAATTCATTTACCACAACTGTCCAGAAATCACACATAGGCCCAATCCTGCAAAGTGCGGTGCATCTCCAACTAGGTGTTAAACACTCTCCATTCCAACTGACTATATGCCCTTACAGGCTCAGGCTCATAGTGGGCATGAACAAAGTTCATAAAGAGAATCAAGGTTTGGCCACACATTGCCTTTGTTTAAGGTCACTGCCCTTAAGAATTATATTTCACTGCTCCTTAGCTACAAAAGAACAACAAAATTTTGCTTGTTTCCTTTGGATCACATTAAGCCATGCCTTATTTTCAAGAGTATTTGTACATGTTTAGTGCTATATATTCATGTTGTAGAGTCAAGAGCAGTTTTGCAATTAATTTCATTGGGGCCTGAAATTCACCCATATAAACACTGAAAATGGAAGAGACCCATTAGATCATCCAGCTAATCCCTCCACCAGGACAGGATTGTTCTATGCCATTCATAGTTCCATATTTTCTCTACTTCTGAGCAAAACGTGACTATTTAAAAAGGGAAAAGAAATATTCACATGGCATGCTCTTATGTATTATTAATTTATCAAATCTGTGAGGGACAGAAAACTCACTGTGCTTTATCAAGTAGTATGAGGTATGGGCTAGTGCTGCTTTGGACAAAAAAAACCCCATACCTATAAATTATGCATAGAAATTAGAGATGGAAAAGAAGTCATCCAGCACATCTCCCCACCAAGTGCAGGATAGTTCCCTATAGAATACCTTCTAGTGCTTTATCCAGCCAACTTTTAAATCTCTCCGTGATGGGCTTTTACCACTTCGAATCTAATACCTCCCACTGTCAAGAAGTTTTTCCTCATAGTCCGTCAGCCTCTTGTAATCTCATTCCATTACTGCAATACTCCCCGGGTACCATGCTGCATAATTCCTTTTGCTCTTTGATATTTATGCTTTTCAAAAATATTTATAGACTATGATGCCATCCACAGTTACTGTAGTCCTTGTTTAGCAATATTAAACATAACCTCTTCATATACTAGGTATACTTAATTCTGCCTCAGTGCTGGGGGATTGGTTAGACAACCTTTTGAGGTCCTATCTAGCCCAACATTTCATTGATTCTGTGTATCAATCCCTCTAGCTACTTAGTATTTATTACAGTTCTCTGACCTCCTGCATCCTTGCACATTCCAAATTGGAGCTGGTCAAAATTTGTCAAATGAAATTTTTGTTGAAAAACAGAGTATCAAGGCTAACATTTTTTTGTGAATTGCCAACCCTGTCCACATTTTTTGTGAAACATTTTGTGCCTTTGTTTTTATCCATTTTTTTAATCAAAAATTGCTACAAACTATTTTTTTTACCAAAGCCTGGTTGTTCAATACATGAACAATATCAATAATAAAACAGATTTCTGGTAAACAAAAAGTGTCAATGACCATTAATAGTATTTTTTTAATTAACAATAACCAGTCATTTTAAACACTTCAAAATGAAAATAACTTTGATTTTTTTTTGTGAAAATAGATTTTAATGTTTCTATTTATTCCATAATTTAAGTAGAGGTACATCCAAACTAGAATACCGGATCTTGTCCCCTATCAAACTTTGGGGAAATCAGAACTTCATGGCTTAAGTGTTTGATAAGAACACTCTTCATTCCTTTTGGATGGTCAATACCACATTTTTCCCCCTCACAGTCTTCCAGTACTTCCCTAATTTTCACAATGATGTTAAAAAAAACCTACTGCCATTGGTTCATAACTAATTCCCTTACTATCCTCCTCATCCAGATGTCCGATTTCTGTGTTCTCTTACCAATTCTTTATCAATAGCTATTTTACAAAGTATGGTATCTTCTTAATTGATTATATTTCTTTATTCTTGTTGCTGAAGACAAATTTTACAAAAGGAGTTCAGTATTTCAGGCACTTTGAATTATCATTCATTTTATTCCTCTTCTCATTTATTAATGGACTCATTCCCTCTCAGAACTGTTCAAAACACAGTTTTGTACCAATTTAACTATTTCAATTAGAGATGTGATTGTATATCTTTATAGTTAAATAGTACAAACCATATTGTGGATGTAATTATATTTAGTAAATATAAATGCTCTTAGTCAGATAAACTATCCTGATATCAGCTCATTTATACCAGTATAATTACACCCACACTATGGGTTGAACTGATGCAACTATATTGGTTTCTAAACTGATATAGTTAAAGTGTACATAAATTTTGTGAAGACCAGCCTTAATACTTCCCTAAATCCTTTACAATACACATGTATCAGTCCTTTCCTCCCCAACCTCTTGGTTACTACCCACACATTCTTATATTTTTGCTTATGTTGTTATCTCCTACAAAGTATCATAAATTAATATTTGGTTGGATCCTTTTTTATATACTCATAGGCCATAGATTAGTACTATTTATTATTATTGTTGTTGTTTTAAAAACTTCAGGGTCTCTATTTCCAGGGTGAGTTGAAAGAGTCGATTGTGACTAACTGATCCTTGGGATGGTTTTATGTTGGACACAGCCACCACAGGTTATCCATCCACTTGGGATTGCGGGAGCATAACATGCTCAGGCTATGTCCCATCATTATCGCCAACACATCCCATGTCAAGGGCTGCAGATCAGGGTAAGAGTTCGCTACATTCTTTATCGTCAGAGGATTTGTAGTCTGTTGCTCCTCAGTTATGGTATCATTTAGGATTTCCCAGCCTCCTTCTATACTGTATTTTAATACTTCCTTTCACTAACTCTATTCATATTGTATTTATTACTGTTGTCATTAACAGCAAATTCAATGCATATGATGGTGAATTCAAGTAGTTTGTCATCACTGGTACCAAGCTTCCCTATCATTCTCCCATTTCATTTCCAAATAATTCCTTCCATTTCAGCAAGAAATAGATTCAAGATGGTTCTTGTGAGATTCTCTGCTCTCTCTATAATGAAGCTGACCACTCCGTTATTTAAAAATCAGTGATGATTTGCTGGAAGTGTTAGCCTTTGTGCCTTTGATAATCTCCTCGATAGTGCCCAGATCCACGCATTCACCATTGATTTTTATTGGACTGTATGTGAAAATTTCCTTTTAAGGGTTTCTGTTCCTTCTTGTTGAACATATGTATCTTTTCCACTATGTTTTTATTTTGAGTTTGCTTCTAGTAATAGGATGTGTTCATGGCTTTGGTAACATTGTATACATTATATTTAAAGCTCTGTAAAAGTTTTTTCTCCCAAAACAAAATTGCGTCTTCTTTTTTTTCCTGGAAGTTTCACATGAAATATGAAAGTTGCTGGCTTCCAGAAATGTTTCCATTTTTACATGAAAGCGAACAGCAGTTTTCATGTTCAAAATTGTTTTCCTGACTACAAATATCTGGTTTCCCCCAAATGACTAGGAGAAAAGAGGATCGGTTTTACCCTGCCCACACAACAGATGCCTTAATGCTTCATCTGCTCTCCTTATATGCAACTCTCACTGATGTTAGAAGAGGTGACAGGCAAATATTTCAAGCAGAGAGGAAGAAAAAAATAGTGGTTAAGAACCCAGAAAACTGAGTAACACATGCTGCCTCTCAACCATCCTGGAACCTGCATGGTGCATAATAATAAGCAAAAACTTCCACATAAACCCTGCAACCAGCGGCCACATCTGTGTCAGGGCAGGCTAGCCTATTATACCTGCTGCCTATGCTTAACAGTTTGATTTTGGCCCACTCAAATATCCCCCCCATTGGAGTTTTACTTTTTTTAAAAATCAAGCCACTCCTAATAAGCAGTGACAAATAGTTTGGATGGAAATTTAAGCCTGCTGAGTTAAAATGAACCTGAATAATTCAAGTGACTCTGAAAAAGACTTGGGGGTCATAGTGGATAATCAGCTGAACACGAGCTCCAAGTGTGACAATGTGACTAGAAGGGCTAATGCAATCTTTGGATATATAAATACTGAATAACAGAGAGGTTATATTTCCTCCATATTTGGCACATGTGTGACCACTGAAATAATGTGTCCAGTTTTGGTGTCCAGAATTCAAGAAGGAGATAGCTCAGAGAAGAACCACAATAATGATCAAAGGATTGGAAAACGTGCCTTCTAGTGAAAAAGTCAAAGAGTCCAAGCTATTAGTTTATGGAAGAAAGATTAAAGGTTGACTTGATTACATTCTATAATTATCTACTGGGGAACAGAAATTTGATAATAAAGGTCTTTTTAATATAGCAGACATTAACACAGTTCAGTGGCTGGAAGCTGAAACTATACAAATTCAAACCAGAAATAAGGCACACATTTTTAACAGAGAGTAAAATTATCCATTTGGAACAACTTACTCATGAAAGCTTATGCTCAAATAAATTTGTTAGTCTCTAAGGTGCCACAAATACTCCTTTTCTTCTTACTATCACTGGAAATTTGTAAATTGAGATTGGATGTTTTTCTGAAAGATACAGTTTGGTTCAACTACAGCTATTTGAAGCAGGAGTTAATTTATGTAAATTCAATGGACTATGTTATGCAGGAGGTCAAAAAGATGAGTACAGTAGTCTGACCTTAAAATCTATTAAAGTTTGGTTCAACAGACAAGTCATATGAAAGGAACAGTTTCAGGCTCAGGTTCCTTAAGTCTGTTAACCTTTGGGCTACATTCAGCCATAGCGGAAGTGGGGAAAAAACTTAATACATTTCACTGTACTTCAGGGGTTCCCAAACTTGGTTCGCGACTTGTTCAGGGTAAGCCCCTGGTGGGCTGTGAGATGCTTTGTTTACCTGAGTGTCCACAGATAAAGCCCCTCGCAGCTCCCAGTGGCCGCAGTTCACCGCTCCCAGCCAATGGGATGAGGCATGGGCTGGGTCACTGGGTCACCACTGAACAAGCTGCAAACCAAGTTTGGGAACCCCTACTGTACTTGCTTAAATCAGGGCTCAATTTGGCCCTTTGGGGTAATAATAGATTCCTAACACAAATATCTCTGGGTTCTTCTACTGGTATTAAGATGACGTACAATATGGACTAAGTCCATCATCCATTATAGCATCATCATCCACTATAGCATCATCCATTGAAGAATTTCATAGCACTCGAACTTCAATCAATTTAGCCTCTGAATGCCTCTGTGTGGTATGTATTTTTGTTCTTATTATATGGATAAGGGAAATGAGCCAAAGAGAGCTGAAAAGACTTGCTTAACATCATATAGAAAGTCTATGGCAAACTGACTCACAGTCCATAAGATCATATTGTCTCCTTACACATATCAATTTTCATCTCCAGGCCATAAAGGAAACAGTGTGCATGTAACTTAATTATCAAGATGTAGGTTCATCCCGAGGGCAATGAGCTCATTATAGGCTTGATACTGCACCATTCCAGTCAGCGGGAATTTTTCTATTGACTTGAAGGGGAGCAGGATCAAGCCCTAACAAAGAAATAGCAAAATACCTCATTTTGATCAGAAAGGAGGTCATGAGCTTTCATGAAATACAGAAAGAAACCAGGCCACAAAGCTGTTACTGTATTATCACTCTGTCTTTTG
This sequence comes from Dermochelys coriacea, assembly GCF_009764565.3. Classification (NCBI taxonomy): domain Eukaryota; kingdom Metazoa; phylum Chordata; order Testudines; family Dermochelyidae; genus Dermochelys; species Dermochelys coriacea. Next base: position 182,724,211 of record NC_050070.1, on the reverse strand, counting down.
GAAATTAATCAGAATAGACAGAAACTGCTTTCATATAGTAGCAAAAATCTGGCTTTATATGTTTTCCACTGCAATACATAAGTTTGTGGAATTACAGAACACTATAGTTATAAATCATCCTCTAATCTCCACCCCTTTACCAGGACAAAACTTCTATTGTGACTGTTTCCTTTTTTGTGTTGAAGGACAATCAGTCAATTATCCTCCATGGCATGGAAGTGGGAAGAGGAAATAAAAAAACATATTTAACAAATGGAGTTGGAATGGATCCATTTCTAATTAATAGGAATTATATTTTTGCATAGTTGAAACTAAATTGCTGATTTTAATGAATCTAAAGTCAAAGAATTGTCCCACCAATGTGGCAGGCTTATTCTCTTCATCCACCTGGAATGAATACATCTATCCACCAAACATAAAACGAAAACCCTAACTCTATACACATTGGAAATTGCTAAAGAAGCTAATTCATAGGTTTTAAGACCAGAAGGAACCATTATGATCTAGTCTGATCTCTTGCATTACACAGGCTATAGAACTTCACCAAGTATGTTCTGCATCAAGCCCATCATTTTTGTTTGAGCTACAGCATATCTTTTCAAAAGAGATCTAATCTTTAAATAAAGACAAAGTGTGAGAGAATCCACCATATCACTAGGTAGTGCCATAGTACTATATAGTAATAATAGAAGCCTTGGGAATTTCATTAGGGGAACGTACAGTCTATGCTCCAGATAAAACACCCTATTTTTGAAGTAACTTTGATAGAAACATTGCAGAAATTAAAGGTATTGTTATTTACCTCAGTGGTTCCTGCTTGGATACAATTTCAGGAACATCTAAATCTAAATGTGAAGTTTCATGATAGAAGACAAGCATTGAGGTACTGGGTTCTACTACTGTCTCTACCATTGGTCTATTGTGACATTATTATTTATATGTTCCCATTTATCTGCATAGCAATATATACTACATAGTACAAAAATCTCTGTTCCATTTTATCTAAAATATGGATAATATCTACACTACCTCACAAAGGTCTGTGGGCATAGTTATTAAAGTGCTTTAAGATTAATGGATAAAGAGTGCAAAGTAGTATTACTTATTTAGGTTTCAGAGTAGCAGCCGTGTTAGTCTGTATTCGCAAAAAGAAAAGGAGTACTTGTGGCACCTTAGAGACTAACAAATTTATTAGAGCATAAGCTTTCGTGAGCTACAGCTCAATGCATCCGATGAAGTGAGCTGTAGCTCACGAAAGCTTATGCTCTAATAAATTCGTTAGTCTCTAAGATGCCACAAGTACTCCTTTTCTTATTACTTATTTAGGTAACTGAATGCCTGAATATTGAATAACAAGGTCACACTTTATATTAATGATACATTATCGGGGAAGCTGATAGTGACACTGAGGTATCCAACTGAGGTATCCAACTTTTTCCATGATAAAAGATTCTTGTTACTATTTTTGAGATTTTTTTTTCTTTTCCCCTATCCCCTATCTTATTCAGTGCTTAGGTTGTGCCCACAGGGGGCATAATTGAGCTTGCAGAAGCAACTGTGTATCTCATAGATTCATAGACTTTAAGGCTAGAAGGGACCATCATGATATTTAGTTGGACCTACTGCACATTGCAGGCCGCTGAACCTTGCCCACTCTGGCATTTCCTAACTTTCAAATGCTTGACTTTGCGACCTAAGTGATGTTCTTTTAAAGTAGATTTTATGTAATGTATAAATAATTTGCTAAGCATTAATATGTGGTTGTTGGTATGTAGGCCTGTTTGTTAGCCGGAGATAGAATTTGGGGTTTGATTTTTTGATTCTCTTATATCCTTACTAATATGTGTGAACAAAGAACAAAGACACTGTGTGTTCTTTCTGCCCAGCCAGATGGGCTTGTTAGTATAATGAGAAAAGATAAGGAATAGAATTAAAGTATTACTGGATATGGTGGGAGTTTAATATACAAGCATACACTGGAAGGCTGCCTGGCTTCTCTCTCAAGCCAAGGTCAAGCAACCAGTCAGAAGGGGCAAGAGCGGATGGGGAAGAAGGCATAAGAAACACTAAAAGCCAAAGAAATGCCTGTCCCTGACCGAAACACAACCTCACTTCCCACCCATCCCATGGGATACAAAAGAGGTGGTACCAAGCCTGCAGACTCATGGAACATGACCATAAATTGCAAGGGGTGGAACCAAGGGTGTGCACTTCAGGTATAATTAGGCCTGCTAAGAAAGAGGAGGTGGGAATGGAGACACAGATAAAGGCTCTGCAGGGTCAGAGCTATGGATATGCTTGTTTGAAACTAACCCCAATAAACATCACGTTGCCTGCACTTCAGACTTCCGGTCTTCTTTCTGTCTGAGTGACAAGAACTAGGGATGGGGGGGGTGTTAAGGGAAAGTCCCTAACAGTGGTTAATAGATGTTATAGTATGTTATTTATGGTGTGCAATGTGTGCAAAAATGATATGAAATCATTCAACATCAATGTAGAAAGCTGTGAGGAGTGCAAAGAATCCCGTCCAATTTGCAGGGAATATCTGGCATTGGGTGCAACTCAACATGAAGTGGATTTGTTCCAAAGGATGGAAGCAAAGCAAGAAAGAAAAAAGTAGCACGCTGTAATCTTGGACTCTAACTCAGACAACATATGGATCTGTGGAATTTGTAACAAGCTGTGTCACTCTCAAATTGCGCTTGTCAGCCATAAGCAGATTCATCAGGCACTTGATTAGACTTCTTACGCATACACCATGATCCAGTTTGGATCAATGGTTGGCAATGATGAAGTATCAATGGTTGGCAATAATGACATAAGTAGTATGTGTTCTATATGACTATTATTAGAAGGTGTTAATGATGTTTATAAGCAATGATTTTAAGTAACCTATTGAGAAGTTTTACTCTATCTGTAACAACTGATAAATCATTTCCTAATACATCTGTTAACACTAACACTTTATAAAGTATTTTATAAAATGTAAAGTGACACCAATACAGCAAAACAGACCTTAAAAATAGACCGTGTCCTTTGGTTCCCACTGAATTCTACAATAAAACTCTCGTTGACTGGATTGAAACACTCTTTCTCTCTCTCTCTCTCTCTTTCAAACACACACACATTCTTCATAATTAGGGTAAACCAGTGAATAATCTATTGTCCTAATTAGGACTAGGGGGAGGTGATTTTACCTGTATATATGGCAACGGTGAGACTGATACTAGAAAAAAGTATTTGAAGGCAGCAGAAAATTCCTTACTGTGAGAAATTTAAAGAACTCAGTCTGTTTGCTTATAATAAAGAAGATTGAGAAGTAAGTTGATTACAGTGTAAATGTACCTTCATGGGGAGAAAATACTGAGTACTAAAGGGTACGTTAAAGAGAAAGGTATAGAAAGAACCAATGTCTGGAAGCTAAAGTGAGAGAAATTCAAATTAGAATAAGGCACAATTTTAAAAAAAATGAAACATTGGAACAAAATACCAAGGGAAAGGATGGATCCTCATCCCTTGATGTCTTCCGATCAAGACTCAGTGTCTTTCTGGAAATTATGCATTAGCCAAACAAGTTATTGGGCTCAGTACAGAGATAACTAGGTGAAAAGTAATGGGTTGTGATATACAACAGGTCAAAACATTATGTAATGGTACTTTGTGGCCTTAAAAATCCATGATCTATGAATTAAGGGAATAAGTAATTTGAAAAAAAGTTAAAGTCTCTCATTTTAAGAGACATATTTTGCCTTTGAAATGAAATGCAAAACTACATTGACAAACTAGAAAACTTAATATAAAGATATTTGATCCAATTCAACACTCACCGTGGCTTAAAGCAGGAGCTGCTCTGCTGGAATTTATGGGGTTACATTGGCACAAAAACAGTTTCAAGGAGAAGGTAATTGTGTGTTTTCACTGAATTTTATCTCTATCTCTTCTTTTAATCTTTATCTGGCAGGCTACCATTTACACAGCTGCACACTTCTTTATTAAAAGCTATAGGATTAATCTCCACACTTATTTCACACCTGGTTAAATACCATTTAACCCCATGGCACTGGCTGAAGTTGTCCCTCTTAAACAAAATATATTTTAATACTATCCCAATTAACCACAAGTAATTGTTTTTTACAATCATTAGGTTAAATTGCATCCCTGGGAGATATCCTAATACAGTGGTCATCCCCATATAAGGCATACAAATTAAGCAGCGTGTGCTGTATAAATGTTGATGGTAGATATCTCTGAACTGAGCCTCCATTTTAATGATTGGTTTGTATAGTCAGAGTTTTGGAGCTGCATTTAGCAATAGATGTAATACATCAAAATATAATGTACGTTTCTTCATGAGACATAAACTAAGCAGAACCAACGGTCAGTGGTAATGTCAGTCCTCCTGAGTCTTCCACAGGAAAATACAAAACAAAAAACAAAACAAAACCCACCAAGGAGTGATGCACTCTGCTGTCTGTCATACCATCCATCCAGTCAAATTTATTTTCATGTTGCAGTTGTATATATTACATATGACAAGGAGTCTCTATGCACTTCTTTTGCATTTCAGCTCAACATCATACCTTTAATAAGCCTGCATGTCTGGTGTTTGGATGGTGATAAAAATGCATTAGCAATGCAAACCAGTGTTTATGTGAAAACTAAATCATGTATAAAAAAATCTAAATAGTCTGGACTCTTCTATCAAGCATCAGCTAGGTATATTAATGTTCCAGTGGGAATACACTTAGAAGCAATTTCATGTGGGATATTAATTTCTAATAACTTGTTGAGAGTATGGATTAACAAAATTATATCAGTATTTTATTACTATTTATAGTGTATGAGTTATGAATTGCTGCACCCTTCACTTCAGGTGTTTCAGAACAAGAGCACAAGTCACATCTTGCTCAAAAAGTGAGTCCCATTGTCATCAATGGGACTACTTATGGAGTAAGGTACTACTTACCATGGGTAAGGGTAGCAGAATATGGCCCTTGGATATATTATATAGATTTATGTAATTGGACAGCTGGCAAAAATCTTCTTTCTGCTCAGATGTATTTTCATTCCTTTTTCAACCTCTTTTAAACACAAACATTTAATTCATATTTCTTTTCAGCAATTGGTAAGATTGTGTTTAATACTCAAAAACTGAGTTTAAGATGATAAAGCAATAGCCAGCATTTCTTAACAGTGCCTTCATTCATTCAGGCATATACCACAATCATCATAAAAGCTCCAGTCCATTACTCCAAAATATTACCAAAATATTTTTGTATTCCTTGAATTTATTCCCAGCAATTACAGAATGTGTCAGAATTAATCTTAACTTCAATGATCATCAATTAATGCATACATAAGATCAAAATGATCCTTCTGGAAGATCTTGCATTTTCATTTCAAAATGACATTTCAAGATTTCTTCCTCAATATTATACCAAATGCAATGATATCACAAGGAAGGGAGGGGGTAGGGGAAGACATAAACCCTAGCTCAGCGATCTTAAAGATCTATGTTTGACATGTATCCTCGAGAATCCCTTCTTTTTTTCAAAACATATAAGGTCTCTTTACATATACTGTGAATTTCTATTTCCAAATAGGTTTTTTTAAAAAAGTCTCTAGCTGTTGAGCATATTGTGCCTGTGTACACAGATAGATTTAATAAATTATGATTATTTCATTGCAAAATAAAACTGTTGATGGTTTAGCTGGATTAAGCTACTGAGTGGATGTTTAGGAGATTTGGATCAGAGGAAGACTACATTTGCCATATTCATTCAAAGAAGGGAGGAAGAAAAGATGGTGCAGAGTCCCGAGAGCAGATTGTTCTGATATCCAGAAGCCTCCACAGAAGAGCAGACCAAAGTATTATTTTGTCTCCTTCACTCTTTACAGAGAGTTAAAACAGATGAGACTGGATAGCCAATTTAAGGAAGCAGGCTGACATTTTCACAAATATCAGAGAGTTTCCATAAAAGATTATTCCAGGCTTGGGGTTATTACACGCAGGACTAATAATGTAAGGGGAACAACAGAACTGTTAGGTGCAAAATGAATGCACGGGATACTAAGTACAGGAAAGATACATTGACATGAAAGACAGTGAAACAGGGCATTACACAAAGATGGTGGGAACTTTTCCATTTAAATGATTTTTCAATGGAAAATGTATTTTCCAAATGTTCTGATGTAAAAAATTGTTTTTCCTGAAATTTTTCAATTTCCCACTGAGAAAATTAGAACTCCCCCTACATCCGCCCACCCCACCAGGCTGGGTTGACCCAAATCAAAATATTCTAGCTTGTTGAACTGAATCAAAACATTTAATTTCCAGTCAGTTCAAGTTTCAATTCATCTCCTTATAGAAGCTGCAGTTCAGGTGCTTCATATCCCATTCTCTCCTATGTAGTCTGGGCAAGGAGCCTGGTCCTTCTCCCATGATGCATTTCAGTCTCTATTCTCACTGAGTTGCATGAGACTTCATTGGAGTCACATGATATGCACCATGAGAAATGTAGTGAGACCAGGTACCCTGGGCCATAGGGAAGAATGAGGGCATGAGGTGCCATGGCACCATAGGATTATCTAGCCATAGAACAAACCACAGGTAAATGTAGTTCAATGTTGAACTGACTAGAAACAAAATGTTTTGGTTTGGGAATGTCAAACTTTTTAATAAAAAATTTCTAGACAAAATGTTTCAATGTTTCAGAGTCAAATACTTTTGAACATTTAATTTCATAAAAAAATTCAGTGCATTGACTTTTTATCCCAATTTATGAGACAAACAAATGTTGACATATTGGAATTTCCCACTGGATCAAAATTTTGATATTCACTCAGATCTAGCATTATAATGATATGGTAGGGAAAATGAAGCAACAGTGACATTGTTTTCAAATATTAAATAAATGAAGATGACTGAAAGGTAAAGACAGTACAACACAAAGAAATATGAAAAGGACATAGAACAAAACAAAAAGAGATGCATGGTTTGTTTTATGGCTAGATAATCCTGTAAATAAAGAACATGATTACTATTCCATAGCACAAAGACCAAGTGACTCAAATAATTAAAACCAGAGAAGAGTTTTGTTAATTGAACATGCTAGGATTAGTACATAAAAGAAAAATCAAAGATAATGGCATCAAGTAGTGTTCCTCTTCAGAATCAGTGGACTGTAGCCCCAGAATGCCCCCACACTTTCGGATTTCAGAGGCATATTGCATTTTAGTGCATAGATATTACTCTACAAAAGCCGCAGCATGCAGATGAGTTTGACCAGAGACAGAGTGATATGGCTAATATGCCCTCCCTGCATACTCTTGTTGTCACAAGGGGCATGGGAAGTGGACACAGTTGTTGCTAGTCCCATTTCTTTTCCTATATTTCTTAAGGAGGAGACGTTCAAGAGTAGTGAGTTCCACTGGGTCCAATTGCTGCAATACCAAATAGGTCTCAGTGTCTTTGGAGGGAATGTTAGCATCTTAGATTCTGATGTGATAAGTGTGTTACAAATGCCATAGATCAGGAATTTTCAGACATTTTCATAGTGTGAACCATATTTTAACAGAAAAATTACTTTGCCTCGTTGATCATCTTCACTCCTAGTCATAACTGTATTGACCTCCCTTCCCATTAGCAATTATATCACATCCATATGGCAACTACAGAAATGACTTACACAGAGTAAATGTGAGGTATGCATTTGATGTATTTTTAGCTATCTTGCAATATGAGCCAGCCACAGACTTACAGTGAATCCTCATATTCTTCCATGGATGAACTGGACAGATGGACTTTAGAGCAGTTTATGTATGTACACTATTTGGTTGAATCCTGAATAGTTTTATATATACTCATTTTATAATGGGATACTGGACCTGACATAATTGATGAGTTCATAGACAGATTCTTGGAGTGATTTAGGTGTGATTTTCTTAGGACTCATCTATATGAACATTTAATTCACAGTAAGCACTAGCTTGCCATATACCGCACACCTTGCACTAGCTTGCCATACACTGTCTGAGTGGACCACGCTGCTGCACACTAAAAGTTCTGCAGTGTGCTTTGACCTAGTCCACTTAAAAAAAAAGGAGTAGATTAAAATGCACTAGGGAACTTATAGTGAGTGGTAGCAGGGCACACACAGATAACAAAGGCAAGCTAGTGCAAGGTAGATTTTCACACCAGCTTCCTGTGAACTAAGTGTTTGTACAAGCAAGCCCTTAGGATCAAATGGAAGGTGCCTAATTCCCATGGAATTTCAATGGGAGTCACTTGGGTCTACAGACTCCTACCCTTACTAGATCATTTTTGTAAGGTAAGTTTGGAGTTTTTATTAGTCCCAACTATTTTAAAAGAAAAGCAGAATGAAATAGGAGAGATGGTGACATCTAAATAAACCATATGGAAGCAGACAGCTATTATGAAAATATAAGATAATTTATTACCTTGGTAAAATCTTAGATTCATAGATACTAAGGTCAGAAGGGACCATTCTGATCATCTAGTCCGACCTCCTGCACAGCGCAGGCCACAGAATCTCACCCACCCACTCCTATGAAAAACCTCACTCATTAATCTTACATTAGTAGCAAGGAGAAAAATATGTTAGAACAAGATTTCCTAGGATCCAGAGTAAAAAAAACAACACCACAACACACACACAAATTAATTTAACATCACAGCATAGTGTGCAGGGAAAGTGAAGGAGCACTAGGAAGAAAATGCTATGCAGCTTCCAGACAAATGGTAGAAGCATATGTAATTACATTGCTTAACTGGAACTACATGCTTTCAATGATGTGTGATATTACCTGAATAACACAGAAATGGTTCTACCAGAAAAATGGTTTGAGATTTAAAACACAGGATACAGGAGTTTAACAAAGGACACATTTAGAAAATAATCTTTAAGGACAATAAAGGTAACCACAGTATTTTCAGTTGTAGAATCTACCTCCAGAGCAGCTTAAAGTAATACCTCAGGAAATTATTTTATTGATAAGAAAGACTTTCAAAGCCTTCCTTATCAGCAATTAAAATCCCCCACAATCTTTAAGGGGGATTTCAATTACCGATATAGGACCGGATCCTGTGAGGTATTTCTATTCAGTTACTTGATTCGGAGTTGAGGGTAAATCAACACCTTTTACAGTTGAGTCCATATTCCCAGAGATAACAGCTATGTAGAAAATATGTGAAAAAATATTGTTGAATATAGAACAGGACTGTTTTTCTTGCTCATTTTGTTGAACCAGCTACATTATCAGGGGCTATTCCATGCTTAAGGAGTAGGCAATACATCCAGAATTATAATTAAGGTTAAAATTGGGAGGATTCTAGAACTGTGTTGCTTTGACAATTTTGAAATATTCATCTGCATTCAAATTAGGCAAAGCAAAATTAAGGGTCTTTGACCTTTAATATAAAGGTGTGAAAATGCCTTATCAAATTTTGACTTGAATTCCTTCGATAAGAACCAACAGAAAAGATCCATTGTTCCGGTGATGTCAGCAGGAGACTAGACACGATTTTCAGAGCATATTTTACTGTGACAAAATATTTGCTCAGATATCCATTGGTCAGGAGAATATTTCTGCCTTTGAAATGTGATGAGCCCTCAGAACTGCTTTGTGTGTTTTTGTCAGTTACAGTGTTGGAATATTTGAACAAAGATGATGGAAATGTTTAGCACCGAGACAACCAAACAACCAAAAAAACTTCAAAAAATGACAAATGAAAAACAAAACTAATAATCCAAAACCCAGTCTTGGCCAGCAAATTCTCTTCCTCAACATTTATTCTTAAGGATTAGAAAACAGTGTTGACAACAATAAAAAATAAAATAAAATAAAATAAAATGAAATAATTAATCATCATCAAAAAATAAATACAACTCCCTAGCTCAGGATTCCCAAAAGGTATTTTCTATCCTTTTCTATATAGCCCAAGTAGCCAGTCATATGGACCTTCTTCACCTCTTCAAGGAGAAAGAGAAAAGCATGCTAGAATAAACTAATTTTCAATGGAGACACGATAATCCCCCTGTGTGCTGTCACATCAGCTCTGAGTATCAGTGCACTTATTCACACTGAGTAGTACATTGGTCCACAAATAGTCCCACACTCATTTCAATGGGACCACTCATGGTGTAAGGTACTATTCCACTGGCCATTAGGGATGAAAGGATATCGTTTTCTTTTGTTTTTTAATTAATTTAAAGAGTTCAGCGTTAGGTTTTAGGATTTTCTTTAAAAGCTTTTTACACAAATTTGGCTTTTTGTGTCTTCATAGAGACAGACAGATAATGCACAAAAATTCTGTTTGAATTTAAATGATTTTTTTTTACTATGTTCAATAATGCTTTCATGTTCTTTTTCTGAAAATGTCCTAGAAAACAAGTTTATTGGCAGGTATGTTCACAAAAAACTCTGGGTTTTTAGTGAGTGCTGGAAAATACTTAGTTCAGTATGCAATTGGACCCTTATAGAGAAGTCATAGTGAACATAATGGAGTTCCCTTGACATTTTATAGTGTTCTCTTAAAACATTAATCAAAAGTCTAAATTTAATGGAGAATGACCACCTTCTATTCTTGTTTCATTGTTTTTAAACCATCCTATAGGACAGTGTAGCAGGTTTATATTTTTCTGATATATTCTACAGGATGGTCCAAAGAAACCCATAGGAAGATTATTTTCCACTAAATCATATTGGACTCTTCCATTACCTTAAATTAATCTTCTGCATGAGAATAAATGAAAAGATCAGACACTGAAGCAGTCTCTCTCCCATTAACCAAATCACCACACTGTAATATTTGACAAGGAAGATGACTTTGTTCAATAGCACTAAGGTAGATGACTACAGCAATGATGAGCCAACCTTGACAATAATGAACATGTCATACACCCAAGTCTTCCCAGCCACATATAGTCCTGATTGAAACAAACAAACAATTTTCAATATATTAGCTGCCAGCTAAATCTCTTTCATATATAAGTGATTTTCCCCTCATAACACTCCAAGGGTTTCTTCCATGGGGGGCTGAACTGCCCACATCTTTGATATCAGAGTATTATTTTTTGGGGATGTTGGTATTGGCTGAGAACAGGATTCTAATGGTAAACTGGTTATATCTAACTCCGTTCTTGATAAATGCTCTCTATTTATGTATTTCCTTTTACTTTTCTTCACAGAAATCTTCTGGTAAACGAGAGTATCGTAAACATAAAACAGTTAGCTTGCTTTTACTCTGCAGGGTAAGAGAGTGGAAAACTATCTAGGAAATGACCAGATCAGTGGTGTGAGAGTTCACAGATTATAAAGCTAAAATGATTGAATGTGATCATCTAATCTGACCTCCTGCATAACACAGGTCATAGGTCTTCCCTGAATTAATTCTTGTTTGAAATAGAGTGTATCTTCCAGAAAAAACATCCAATCTTGATTTTAAAATTTCCAGAGATGGAGAATCCACCATAACCCTTGGTAAGTTATTCAAAATTGATAATTACCCTCAGTTTTAAAAATATGTGCTTTATTGTAAATCTGAATTTGCCTAGTTTCAACTTCCAGCTGTAGTAGAAAGAGAGAGCTTGAGACATGAGGCCTGGTATTAGAGTCCTGGTATGTGGCCTGAGACCTGAACTAGAGTAGTAATCAGGCCCTGCTAATATAAAGCAAAAGACAGGCTGTGAACAGAAATCAGGCTCTGCCTCCATGTAAGCTCACAGAACCTGGTAAGAACAGGGATAGTATTGCAAACACACACACATACCTGAGAAGTACTAGGCACAGGACAGTCATGCAAACACATTTCAGAAGAGTGGTACCAGAACACCCTGACACAAAGTATGATACAAATACGCTCCTCGGAGATGATACAAGGAAACACTGACCCCCTCTTAAAGATATGGTCAGATGACAGCGCGATGGATAGAGATGTTTTCGTCACACCCTGTATAATGTAAAGGGTGGTAACTAACCCTGTCAGAGGGACAAAATGTAACTTGTTTGTGTCGGGGTAAAGAAAGGAGCCTCAGAGGGAGTGTCTTTGGCCAGCCGAGGGGGGAATGGAAAGTCCCGCCATTCACTGAGCTGAGTCCATTGCAATAGGTATATATGTGCTAGTGTAATTGTAGACATTGGTCGAGGGTACAAGGACCATGCTTCATTGACAATAAACCTGGCAGGATGCTTTTGCTACTAAACAAAGTCTTGTGGTCTTATTGGGCAGTTCAACTGAAATCTGCTGCGTCTCCTATCTGCACAGAGCTGGAACAGCACACAAAAAGAACACACATGCAACCAACGACTAACTACACCAGCGATCTTGTTATATGTTTGTTTATTAGATTGAAGTGTCCTCTATTATCAAATTTCTGTTATCTACATAGACTGTGATCAAGTTACCCTTTAATCTTCTCTTTGATACACTAAATAGATTATGCTCTCTGAGCCTTTCACTATTATTCACTCTTCTCTGAACCCTCTCCAACTTAATATTCAATATTCTTCTTGAAATTGTGGATGCTAGAATTGTACACAATAGTCCAGCAGCGGTCACACCAATGACAAATACGGAGGCAATATAACTGCTCTAGCCTCTTTGATATTCTTGTTTATACATCTCAGGACTTCACCAGATCTTTTGGCCAAAGCCTCACATTGGGATCACACGTTCACCTGATTATTCACCATGACCCCTACATCCTTTTCAGAGTCACTGCTTTCCAGAATAGAGTCTCCCATCCTGCAGGTATTGCCAACATTCTTTGTTTCTAGATGTATGAGTATACGTCTGGCTGTATTGAAAGCATATTTTTCGCTTGTGCCCTGATTACGAAGTGATCCAGATTGCTCTGTATCAATGACCTGTCCTCTTTATTATTTACTATTCCTCCAATCTTTGTGTTATCTGCAAACTTAATCAGTGAGAATTTTATGTTTTCTTCCAGGTCATCAATAAAAATGTTAATGTAGGGCTAAGAACTGATCCTTGCATGACTCCATTAGAAACACACCATCTTGATGATGATTCCCCAAAATGGCTCCCTGAATCCAAAGAAGTGTAAAGCAAATATAAATATCAATGTGTTCAAGTTCAAAAGTCTGAATACTCCTCACTATCAAGGTATGCAACATACCAGGTTCTGTTTACACATAGCCATAAGAGTGAAAAAAAAGACTCAAAAATAGTCAACTCCAAAATTATATTTTTAAAAAGTCTTTATCTAGATTTCTGAGAACCGTAAAACATCAAACAGCAACATTATAAGAAAGCCATTAAAATGTCTATAGGGTGATTAATGTAACATCATTTTTAGGGGCAAATATTGCAAATGTTTTCTTTCCAGATTTAGTTATAGACTGTCTAGAAAAAAACATGGATTAGGAGATTACATGTTTAACTATTTAACTTGTTGGGCAATTTAATAATGCTAGGGTAGACAACAGAATAGTGATAAATTCAGACCTGATTTAAGTGGATGTGAATTTGACCTTGCAAGATTTCATGTATTTATTTTCAGAAAGGTATTTCGTAAGGTTCTATATCAAAAATGATTTTATACAATAAAGCAAGATAAGAAGAGATGAAAAATACAGTAGCTTGTTTAAAAGAAAACTGGAAGTCATAAGGAGGCTGAATTGTTCCATAACTGTGTAGTCCATTATCCACAAATGTTTTGACTCTGCAATTCTATCAATACTAAAAACTTTATTTACCACAAGTAAGCAGATATGATTCAAAGATACACAAGGAACAGGTATAGGGCCCAAATTTGTGGTTCTTTCTCTGGCAAAGTGTATCATAAAATCAACGGAAGTTTTACTAGACAAGGGTTTATAGGGCTTAGTCCATAGTAAAAGGAAGCAACTGTTGCATTAGGAATTTAATGACTGTAGCTACACTTCAAGTATGGTTTGGTACTCATGAACTAAAACAGATGAACAGTATTCTGGTTTGCAATAGTGCACCCAAAATAAACATTTCACAAGGTAAAAGTTAAGGGTCTCATCCTGTGAGGCGTTAAGCACCTTCTGCAAGGTGTTTACTGCCTTCATCTCCCACTTAGGTCAATGGGAGTCAAAGGCACTCAGTACTTTGCAGTATTGGGCTCTTATTATACCTACTATGAGCTAGTGGTGTGATTCCCCTGCTTTTGTTCACATAGTTGAACTAGCTCTCATCAAGTCAGTGTGAGTATTACAAATAGCAGTGTATCTACCACAGGACAGTGAGCGGCAGCAGAGGAACATGAGCCATGCCGAGTACAAACTCATCTGAAAGAAAGGCTAATATTGATAAGAAAGGGAAGACTTAAAAGCAAAGTTGCAGAAGCTGTCAAATTTATGAAGGATTTTGCTAAAGCTAAACGAAATAAACTCTACCCATAAGTGTGAGCATCGGAATCAAAGGCACAAAATCTAAACATCAGAAAGCTAACAACAGAACAAAGATTTCAGGGCAGAACTAGTGATTTTACAGAATAAGTTGTTGTGTAAGAGGCTATGGCAGTAAATATATAACTGTGTTTATGAGCAGCCGAACATTTTAATTGAGATGGGAATGGAGAGGAAAGTAAGGGTGCACTGACAAAGCAAGCCAATGAGGTCTACATTGATTTAGAGTGGAATAGGCTTGTTGGGCCAAGTGTCCAATCACAGTCCAGCAAACCCCTATATCCTTGTAGTTAGTACGATTTGTAAGTTAATTTGATTTCAATGGGTCTGTTGGTTTTCCCAAGTTGAAAATCTGGGCTTTGAGTTCCTATTAGAAAAAAAAACAAGATGCAGGAGGTGTGTTCAGTTCTTAACAACAGAACAAGTGTTACATGAGCACGTTGCCTCATGAAAGGACTAGACCATGGACCAGTTCAGAGCTTTTGCAGAGATAAGCAGGAAACTCTATCTGTGATATTTTAACTACATAGGCAAGATAGAGGGGGTGCTACTCTCAGCATACATTGAGAGCACCAGGGCAGCCAGCCCCAAATCTCCTGAGACACTGCCTCAAGCCTGCATCAGCTATGTGCGACAGCTGTGCCAGCCCAATAAGTGGTAATCAGCATGGTCTCAAGTAACACAGCATGTATGAACTTCTATGGTGTCAATCTTCATTTCTCTTCCCCACTCATGGTTCAAATGGTAAAGTGGAACCTACATTGTAGGTAATGTGCTAGTTGAGTTTATCTATCTGGTAAAGAGAAGATCACCTGATATACATGGGTATGACATGATACTGAATGGAGTGTAAGAGTCTTAGAGCCATTGTATAGCTATACCAGGAAGGAAGTATGACCTAGTAGAAAGCACACTGGCCCAGGAATCCAAACACCTGGGTTCTATGCCTGCCAGGTAACTTTTGGCAAGTCTCTTAGAATCATAGAATATTAGGGTTGGAAGAGACCTCAGGAGGTCATCTTGTCCAATCCCCTGCTCAAAGCAGGACCAACACCCACTAAATCATACCAGGCAGGGCTTTGTCAAGACGGGCCTTAAAACCTCTAAGGATGGAGATTCCTCCACCTCCCTAGGTAACCCCTTCCCATGCTTCACCACCCTTCTAGTGAAATAGAGTTTCCTAATATCCAACCTGAAACTCCCTCACTGCAACTTGAGACCATTGCTCCTTGTTCGGTCATCCGCCACCACTGAGATCAGTCGAGCTCCATCTTCTTTGGAACCCCCTCTTAGGAAGTTGAAAGCTGCTATCAGATCTCCCCTCACTTTTCTCTTCTGTATACTAAATAACCCCAGTTCCCTCAGCCTCTCCTCGTAAGTCATGTGCCCAATCCCCCTAATCATTATTTTTGCCCTCCGCTGGTCTCTCTCCAATTTGTCCACATCCCTTTTGTAGTGGGTGAACCAAAATTGGACGCAATACTCCAGGTGTGGCCTCACCAGTGCCGAGTAGAGGGGAATAATCACTTCCCTCAATCTGCTGGCAATGTTCCTACTAATACAGCCCAATATGTAGTTGCCCTTGGCAACAAGGGCACACTGCTGACTCATATCCAGCTTCTTGTCCACTGTAATCCCCAGGTCCTTTTATGCAGAACTTCTGCGTATCCAGTCAGTCCCCAGCCTGTAGCAGTGCATGGGATTCTTCCTTCCTAAGTGCAGGACTCTGCACTTGTCCTTGTTGAACCTCATCAGATTTCTTTTGGCCCAATACTCCAATTTGTCTAGGTCACTCTGGACCCTATCCCTACCCTCCAGCATCTCTATCTCTCCCACAGTTTAGTGTCATCCACGAACTTGCTGAGGGTGCAATTAATCCTATTATCCAGATCATTACTGAAGATGTTGAACGAAACTGGTCCAAGGACCAACCGCTGGGGCACTCTGCTTAATACCGCCAACTAGACATTGAGCCATTGATCACTACCCATTGAGCCCGACAACCTAGTCAGCTTTCTGTCCACCTTATAGTCCATTCATCCAATCCATACTTTTTTAACTAGCTGGCTAGAATACTGTGGGAGACTGTATCAAAAGCTTTGCTAAAGTCAAGATATATCACAACCACCACTTTCCCCATATACACAGTGCCAGTTATCTCATCATAGAAGGCAATCAGGTTCATCAGGCATGACTTGCCCTTGGTGAATCCATGTTGACTGTTCGTGATCACCTTCCTCTCCTCCAAGAGCTTCAAAATGGATTCCTTGAGGACATGCTCCATGATTTTGCTGGGGACTGAAGTGAGGCTGATTGGTCTGTAGTTCCCCAGGTTCTCTTTCTTCTGTTTTTTAAATATGGGCACTATATTTACCTTTTTCCGATCGTCCGGGACCTCCCCAATCGCCAGAAATTTTCAAAGATAATGGCCAATGGGCTCCGTAATCACATCAGCCAACTCCCTCCACACCCTCGGATGCATTAGATCTGGACCCATGGACTTGTGCACATCCAGCTTCTCTAAATAGTACTTAACATGTTCTTTCACCACTGACAGCTGGTCACCTCCTTCCCATATTGTGTTGCCCAGTGCAGCAGTCTGGGAGCTGACCTTGTCCGTGAAGACCGAGGCAAAAAAAGCATTGAGTACTTCAGCTTTTTCCACATCATCTGTCACTAGGCTACCTCCCCCATTCAGTAAGGGTCCCATACTTCCCCTGACCTTCTTCTTGTTGCTAACATAGCTTTAGAATCCCTTCTTGTTACCCTTCACATCCCTTGCTAGGTGCAACTCCAATTGTGCCTTGGCCTTCCTGATTACACCCCTGCATACTCTTGCAATATTTTATACTCCTCCCTAGTCATCTGTCCAAATTTCCACTTCCTTTTTGAGTTTAAGATCACCGAAGATTTCATTGTTAAGCCAAGCTGGTCACCTGCCATATTTGCTATTCTTTCTACACATCGGGATGGTTTGTTCCTGTTCCCTCAATAAGACTTCTTTAAAATTCAGCCAACACTCCTTGACTCCTAGCCCCCCTCATATTACCCCACAGGGGATCCTGCCCATCAGTTACCTAAGGGAGTCTAAGTCTGCTTTTCTGAAGTCCAGGGTCCTTTCTTCCTTTTGTCAGGATCCTGAACTCAACCATCTTATGGTCACTGCTGCCTAGGTTGCCACTTTCTGGATGATCTGTGCATTGCTGTATTGCTCTCCCAGCAAATGTCAGGATGATTGAAGTCCCCCATTAGAACCAGGGCCTGTGATCTGGAAATTTCTGTCAGAAGAAAGCCTCATCTACCTCATCCTTTTGATCTGGTGGTCTGTAAAACACACCCACCACCATATCATCCTTGTTGCTGTCGCCTCTAAACTTAACCTGAAGACTCTCAATAGGCTTTTCTCCAGTTTCAAACTGGAGCTCTGAGCTATCACACCGCTCTCTTACATACTATGCAACTCCTCCACCTTTCCTCCCATACCTGTCCTTCCTGAACAGTTTATACCCATCCATGACAGTGCTCCAGTCATGTGAACTGCCCCACCCAGTTTCTGTTACTCCAATCACATCATAGTTCCTAGACTATGCCAGGAGTTTAAATTTTTCCTGCTTGTTTCCCAGTCTTCTTGCGTTCGTGTACATGCACGTAAGATAACTAGCCGATTGCCCTGCCTTTTCAGTATGAATCAGGAGGCTTCCCATCTTATACCCTCCTCCTTGTGTTTCCTCCCGGTATCCCACTCCCCCTCTTATCTCTGGGCTTAAGTCACCATCCCCCAGCGAACCTCGTTTAAACGTCCTCACTAGGTTACGTTTAAACCTCCTCACAAGCCTGCCTGTGAAGATGCTCTTCCCTCTCTTCATTAGGTGGATCCCATCTCTTATTGAGGTTACAGGGACAAACTATCCCAATGTGTAGAAAGAATAGAAAATATGGCAGGTGATCAGCTTGGCTTAACAGTGAAATCCTTGCTGATCTTAAACACAAAAAAGAAGCTTACAAGAAGTGGAAGATTGGACAAACGACCAGGGAGAAGTATAAAAATATTGCTCGGGCACGCAGGAGTGAAATCAGGAAGGCCAAATCACACCTGGAGTTGTAGCTAGCAAGAGATGTTAAGAGTAACAAGAAGGGTTTCTTCAGGTATATTAGCAACAAGAAGAAAGTCAAGGAAAGTGTGGGCCCCTTACTGAAGGAGAGAGGCAACTTAGTGACAGAGGATGTGGAAAAAGCTAATGTACTCAATGCTTTTTTTGCCTCTGTCTTCACGAACAAGGTCAGCTCCCAGACTGCTGCACTGGGCAGCACAGCATGGGGAGGTCGTGACTAGCCCTCTGTGGAGAAAGAAGTGGTTTGGGACTATTTAGAAAAGCTGGATGAGCACAAGTCCATGGGGCCAGATGCGCTGCATCCAAGAGTGCTAAAGCAGTTGGCTGATGTGATTGCAGAGCCATTAGCCATTATCTTTGAAAACTCATGGCGACCGGGGATGGTCCCGGATGACTGGAAAAAGGCTAATGTAGTACACATCTTTAAAAAAGTGAAGAAGGAGGATCTGGGGAACTACAGGCCAGTCAGCCTCACCTCAGTCTCTGCAAAAATCATGGAGCAGGTCCTCAAGGAATCAATTCTGAAGCACTTAGAGGAGAGGAAAGTGATCAGGAACATTCAGCATGCACAGTCACCAAGGGCAAGTCATACTGACTAATCTAATTGCCTTCTATGATGAGATAACTGGCTCTGTGGATGAGGGGAAAGCAGTGGACATATTGTTTGTTGACTTTAGGAAAGCTTTTGACACAGTCTCCCGCAGTATTCTTGCCAGCAAGTTAAAGAAGTATGGGCTGGATGAATGGATTATAAGGTGGATAGAAAGCTGGCTAGATTGTCGTGAGTAGTGATCAATGGCTCCATGTCATTGATCAATGGCTCCATCTCCATAGTTGGCAGCCGATATCAAGGGGTCGGTCCTCGGGCCGGTTTTGTTCAATATCTTCATTAATGATCTGGACGATGGTCTCAGCAAGTTTGCAGATGATACTAAACTGGGAGGAGAGGTAGATACGCTGGAGGGTAGGGGTAGGATACAGAGGGATCTAGACAAATTAGAGGATTGGGCCAAAAGAAATCTGATGAGGTTCAACAAGGAGAAGTGCAGAGTCCTGCACTTAGGACTGAAGAATCCCATGCACCGCTACAGACTAGGGACCGAATGGCTAGGCAGCAGTTCTGCAGAGAAGGACCTAGGGGTTACAGCGGACGAGAAGCTGGATATGAGTCACAGTGTGCCATTGTTGATAAGAAGCCCGATAGCATTTTGGGATGTATAAGTAGGGAAATTGCCAGCAGATAGAGGGACGGATCATTCCCCTCTATTCGACATTGGTGAGGCCTCATATGGAGTATTGTGTCCAGTTTTGGGCCCCACACTACAAGAAGGATGTGGAAAAATTGGAAAATGTCCAGCAGAGGGCAACAAAAATGGTTAGGGGACTGGAATACATGACTTACGAGGAGAGGCTGAGGGAACTGGGATTGTTTAGTCTGCGGAAGAGAAGAATGAGGGGGGATTTAATAGCTGCTTTCAACTCCCTGAAAGGGGGTTCCAAAGAGGATGGATATAGACTATTCTCAGTGGTAGCAGATGACAGAATGAGGAGTAATGGTCTCAAGCTGCAGTGGGGGAGGTTTAGGTTGGATATTAGGATAAACTTTTTCACTAGGAGGGTGGTGAAACACTGGAATCCGTTAACTAGGGAGGTGGTGGAATCTCCTTCCTTAGAAGCTTTTAATGTCAGTGTTGACAAAGCCCTGGCTGGGATGATTTAGTTGGGGATTGGTCCTGCTTTGAGCAGGGGGTTGGACTAGATGACCTCCTGAGGTCCCTTCTAACCCTGATATTCTATGACACTTTGATTCTTCTGAGCAATCCTTCTTCCTGGAACAGCATCCCATGGTCAAAGAATCCAAAGCCTTCTCTCCAACACCACTAGCATAACCACGCATTCACCTCCACAATTGGACAGTCCCTACCTGGGCCTTTTCCTTCGACAGGGAGGATGGACGAGAACACAAATTGTACCTAAACTCCTTTATCCTTCTTCCCAGAGCCACGTAGTCTGCAGTGATCTGCTCAAGATCATTCTTGGCAGTATCATTGTTGTGCACATGGAGAAGAAGGAAGGTGTAGCAGTCCGAGGTCTTGATCAGTCTCGGCAGACACTCTGTCACATCCTGGACTCTAGCTCCAGGGAGCAGGACACTTCTCTTCCCTTTGTGTACCTTGGTTTCCCCATCTTTAAAATTGGACTATGATACTGACCTGACCTATTTTATAAAGGACCATACAAGAGCTAGGTGTTATTATTTATAATCTGTTTGATTTTTCTGCTTGCCCAGCCAATAGCAACAGTTTCTAGGTGCAGAGGTGACTCCAGACTTCTCTGATGAATGTGCAATAGCATTTATTTATCTCCATCAGAAAGTGTGCCAGGAAGCAGTGCCCCTTTGCATTATTTTAGGAGATGGGTAGGACAATGCTTGATCATCACAATATTGAATGAGATCCTGCATAGCTTTCAGTAGTGATCAGAATACCAGTGGGAGGAAAGCATTTTTCCCATTAGTGCTTGTCTTTTTCTAGCCTTGCTCGTGAATTATCCTGTTACAGATAATTTGTTTGTGTGATGAGGATATTTTCTTCAGAAGAATGTCTGCTTGTTAATTACTCTTAAACATGTTTATGAAAAAAAACTTTTAATTAACAAACAAATTACTCTGCTAAGTAATTTAATGTTTTTCAAAGAACATCGTTTGAAGAAATTATCGTAATGTGTAGAAAATGCAGTAGATGCTTAATGGCCAGACTTGACCACTTTAAAAAGAAAATATGCCTGAATTTTTGAGGGGTATTTTTGCCTTTGGAATCAACTCTCCACTTTCTGCTTTTCATCACGTGCTTTCTTTAGAATTCTCACTCTAAACATTAGCATAAACCTGACATATATTATAGATGCAAAATATTTTGCCACTCTGGGTTAGGAGCAGTAAGGCAACTAGGTAAACAAAGAGCAGAGGTGTCCAATGAAGTTGGGTTTCCAGGCCATTAGTCCAGACCGAATACTAAGCAGAAACAACCACTTACAGCATAGTCAGGGAATTGGCTGCTTAACCCAGATCAAGGAAATAATTAGTTGTGGGACAGTGTAATCTAGTACCTCCTGTCTGAAGGAATGGCTCAAAATAATGGCTCAAAGATTAACATGGGGAACAAGATATCAGTTTGTATGTCTTTGAGGAACAATGCTTGATTATATGACTATAATGCTGTATAATGCCATATAAAGGTGTAGCATCAGATCCCCAATTGTGGTCCCTTAGCATGCTCAAAGTCATATAGAATATTCTCACACTAGCCCCAGAAAAGGAAAAGAACTCCTGCAGGTCATTTTGGAACTTGCAGTTCAGACTGCTTCTGATCTGAAATGCCTATCACATCCAGGCAGAGTTCCTCTGGGCAGCGTCCACTGACTCCCTTGACGCCTTCGAGGAGCAGTGAGCACTGTCCGGGGTTCTCTGCTCCGTGTCCCTGTCAGGTTCCCTTCGTTTGACCCTTTGACCACACTCCTGTCCCTGTTATTTCATCCTCACTACTCTATCAACATTAAGCAGGTTGACAGGGAAAAACAGCTGTGATTCTTTCGTTTCCTCTGCCTTTTACAGATACTCTTTTCTAGTCTTTTGTAACCCTATTATTGTGACTCCTTTCCTAAAGCGATCAGACAATACCACCACTGGAGTACAACTTCCCTGATTCTTCAGTAGTTGTCCCACCATCTAATCAAGCATCTGTAACAAGACTTTTCCATCTCAATCTGAACAGATGACCTTCCCAACTTACTATTTCTCTTAATATATTAAGGTATTATAATTAATAATATATTAATGTGTTATATATTAACAATTTCTCCTCTGCTTGCTAAACAAATAGAGCTCCTATAAAACTACAATGCCTCTTAGAATCATAGAATACCAGGGTTGGAAGGGACGTCAGGAGGTCATCTAGTCTAACCCCCTGCTCAAAGCAGGACCAATCCCCAATTTTTGTCCCAGATCCCAAATGGCCCCCTCAAGGATTGAACTCACGACGCTGGGTTTAGCAGGCCAATGCTCAAACCACTGAGATAGCCCTCCTCTCTCTTGCCCTACTATACTGACTCATTACTACTAGTCATCCAGAAAAGGTAGGGATTCTGGAAGGATCAGAAGAGAGGTAAACTGGTATCAAGTTTGCCAGAGGCTTTAGTGACTTGGCATGACAGGAAAGAGCAAAGGGTACTGTAGTATGATTCAGTTTAAACATCTTTGCCCAATATACACATCTCTCTATGATTTATTCTGCATTTATTTTGGGTGTGAAAAGATTACTGAAATTTAGAAGTCTGCAGACAAGTATTGAGAAAAGAATTCTATGTGGTAATACATGAGGGAAGTGAAACTGACTAAGAATTAAAGAGGCAACAAAACTAAAAATGATATAAGGCAAGATGTACAAAGTATGATTATAGGCATTAATGGAGGAAGGAGGAGGAGTAAAACATCTGTAGTGAGTTAGTGATCTTGAACTGGCATTAGAATCAAAACACAGTGTTTGGTGGGAAGAGCAAAATTACTTTGGAGAGAAAAAGAAGCTATTACCCATAAAAAGTCACAAAAGAGGTAACAGAATTAAAAAGAAACAGAGGTAATAGTTGAACATCAAATAGCCCTCCTTTTGTGGGGTGAAAATTACAAGCCTACACTAAGATTGCATTTTGACTTGGGAGCCATGCTGGATGGGTCATAAATACATTTACTTTAATAAATGCATAGGATTCCCAGATACCATGAAGCTGGGCTTGGTATAAGAATTTAGACAGATAAGAGATGGAAGATTGTAGAATTCTAATAGTGTGAGTAGTTACAAGCAAACCCCTTAAAAGAAGCTCGGAGCTTTATTTGAATAAACCTTCTCAGATATACATAGCCATTCATACTTTATCTGAATCTCTCCTGGGCCTGGAAATTGATTTGAAAATCTCACAAGATTTTCATTACTTCCTACTTTTGTCTGTGTAAGAATCACCCACAAAAGCCTACTCATGAGGGGTGCTGAGCACCCTCTATTAAAACAAACACTAATGGGAAACAAGGGCACTCAGACATCAAAGAACCAGGCCCTAAACTTGCAACATGGTCAAAATCAGGAAGTACAGAAGTATGTGAAAAGCTTTTGAAAAATTAACTAGTAATAATCATTATTAATAAATAGCAACCTCATTATTAAACAGCTTGGTTCTCCTATCTGTAGTTCCCTACCTATGCTCCCAAACCACAACCAGGAGTCATCCTATCCCCTTTTTCTGTCCTATTTCTTAGGACTGGTTGGTTGTTTAGTTAGCTTTGTACGGTTTGTGAAAACTTATTTTTAAGTAGACATTTTTATGTGTATGTTCAGCTTGTCTAATCTGCATTTTGCCAGTTTCCTTGGAAATCAGACATTTCCCCCACTCTGGATGGTGTAAATGAGACAACAATTTTCCACACAGAAAATCTCAATCCCTCAGAGCCTCTGAAACTATCTGGTTTCAGAATAGCAGCCATGTTAGTCTGTATCCGCAAAAAGAAAAGGAGTACTTGTGGCACCTTAGACACTAAAATTTATTTGAGCATAAGCTTTTCTGAGCTGCAGCTCACTTCATCAGATGCATGCACTGGAAAATACAGTGGGGAGATTTTATATACACAGAGAACATGAAACAATGGATGTTACCATACACACTATAACAAGAGTGATCAGGTAAGGTGAGCTATTACCAGCAGGAGAATGGGGGACGAGGGGGAACCTTTTGTAATGATATTCAAGGTCTCTCGTTGGAGTCTGTTTTTTGAAGTTTTTTTGTTGAAGAATTGCCACTTTTAGGTCTGTAATTGAGTGACCAGAGAGATTGAAGTGTTCTCCAACTGGTTTTTGAATGTTATAATTCTTGACGTCTGATTTGTGTTCATTTATTCTTTTACGTAGAGACTGTCCAGTTTGACCAATGTCCATGGCAGAGGGGCATTTCTGGCACATGATGGCATATATCACATTGATAGATGCACAGGTAAACGAGCCTCTGATGGTGTGGCTGATGTGATTAGGCCCCATGATGGTGTCCCCTGAATAGATATTTGGACACAGTTGGCAACAGGCTTTGTTGCAAGGATAGGTTCCTGGGTTAGTATTTTTGTTGTGTGGTTGCTGGTGAGTATTTGCTTCAGGTTGGGGGGCTGTCTGTAAGCAAGGACTGGCATGTCACCAAAGATCTGTGAAAGTGATGGGTCGTCCTTCAGGATAGGTTGTAGATGCGTTGTCTTGATCAATGCCTTGATGATGCGTTGGAGAGGTTTTAGTTGGGGGCTGAAGGTGATGGGTAATGGCATTCTGTTATTTTCTTTGTTGGCCTGTCTTGTAGTAGGTAACTTCTGGATACTCTTCTGGCTCTGTCAATCTGTTTCTTCACTTCAGCAGGTGGGTATTGTAGTTGTAAGAATGCTTGATAGAGATTTTGTAGGTGTTTGTCTCTGTCTGAGGGGTTGGAGCAAATGCGGTTGTATCGTAGAGCTTGGCTGTAGACAGTGGATTATGTGGTGTGGTCTGGATGAAGACTGGAGGCATGTAGGTAAGCATAGCGGTCAGAAGGTTTCCTGTATAGGGTGGTGTTTATGTGACCATCACTTATGAGCACCGTAGTGTCCAGGAAGTGGATCTTTTGTGTGGACTGGTCCAGGCTGAAGTTGATGGTGGGATGGAAATTGTTGAAATCATGGTGGAATTCCTCAAGGGCTTCTTTTCCATGGGTCCAGATGATGAAGATGTCATCAATGTAGCGTAAGTAGAGTAGGGGCATTAGGGGACGAGAGCTAAGGAAGTTCAAAGTCAGCCATAAAAATGTTGGCATACTGTGGGGCCATGCGGGTACCCATAGCAGTGCTGCTATTTTGAAGGTATACATTATCCCCAGATGTGAAATAGTTACGGTTAAGGACAAAGTCACAAAGTTCTGCCACCAGGTTTGCCGTGACATTATCGGGGATATGTTCCTGACATCTTATAGTCATTATTTGTGTGGAATGTTGGTGTAGAGGGCTTCTACATCCATAGTGGCTAGAATGGTGTTTCAGGAAGATCACCGATGGATTGTAGTTTCCTCAGGAAGTCAGTAGTGTCTTGAAGATAGCTGGGAGTGTTGGTAGCATAGGGCCTGAGGAGGGAGTCTACATATCGAGACAATCCTGCTGTCAGGGTGCCAATGCCTGAGATGATGGGGCATCCAGGGTTTCCAGGTTTATGGATCTTGGGTAGCAGATAGAATACCTCTGCTCGGGGTTCCAGGGCTGTGTCTGTGCAGATTTGTTCTTTTGCTTTTCCAGGGAGTTTCTTGAGCAGATGGTGTAGTTTCTTTTGGTAACCCTCAGTGGGATCAGAGGGTAATGGTTTGTAGAAAGTGGTGTTGGAGAGCTGCCTAGCAGCCTCGTGTTCATATTGCAACCTATTCATGATGACAACAGCACCTCCTTTGTCAGCCTTTTTGATTATGATGTCAGAGTTGTTTCTGAGGCTGTGGGCGGCATTGTGTTCTGCACGGCTGTGGTTATGGGGCAAGTGATGCTGCTTTTCCACAATTTCAGTCTGTGCATGTCAGCGGAAGCCCTCTATGTAGACTCTTCTACTGGACTAAGAGTATAGTTGGATAGATTAACAATATTGCTGGGTGGGTTAATGGAACAACTGTTGTGCCCTCTTGTGGCATGTAGTAGTTTAGATAGTTTAGTGTCCTTTTTCTTTTGTAGAGAAGCAAAGTGTGTATTGTAAATGGCTTGTCTAGTTCTTGTAAAGTCCAGCCATGAGGAAGTTTGTGTGGAAGGTTGGTCAGAGAACAGTTCAATCTCTTTGGTCATTCGATTACAGACCTAAAAGTGGCAATTCTTCAACAAAAAATCTTCAGAAACAGACTCCAACGAGAGACTGCTGAATTGGAATTAATTTGCAAACTGGATACAATTAACTTAGGCTTGAATAAAGACTGGGAGTGAATGGATCATTACACAAAGTAAAACTATTTCCCCATGTTTATTTCCCCCCCTACTGTTCCTTACACGTTCTAGTCAACTGCTGGAAATGGCCCATCTTGATTAGCACTATAAAAGGTCCCCCCCCACTCTCCTTCTGGTAATAGCTCACCTTACCTGATCACTCTTGTTACAGTATGTATGGTAATACCCATTGTTTCATGTTCTCTGTGTATATAAAATCTCCCCACTGTATTTTCCAGTGCATGCATCCGATCAAGTGAGCTGTAGCTCAGAAAAGCTTATGCTCAAATAAATGCATTAGTCTCTAAGGTGCCACAAGTATTACTTTTCTTTTTCAAACTATCTGTTTACTGTAATGGGGGGGGTTAAAATGTAACTAAGGACTACAGTAATCTAATTAGGCTGGTGTCATTTTCAGTAGGGATTTAATTCCCTCTGTGGTATCTCTTTATTTTCTCTCTTACACCATTCCTGATGCTCAATTCATAGAGCAATTAAAGGTCTCTGCCCTTTGGCTAAGACCAATATAATTCTGAGATCTGATAGATCCTTTACCAGGAAATTTTACCTTGACACACAGGAGGATGGATTCGATGACCTAACAGACTCTTTGCCAACTTACTTCTATGTATACTGTTTTTATGCAAAAATAATAAAGATTGTTAGAGTTAAACAAAATGTTTAATTTTGATAAATTTGAAGTATTCCATTTCAATTCACCATTTATTTTTTTAAAATAAACTTCAATATATTTTTCTTTGAATTAAATTGGATTAAAAACCTGATATTTTTGGGAAAAATTTTGGTTTAATCAATACATTTTCCCATGGAAAACTGTTTTGATAAAAAAAAATTCAGATCAGCTCTATGTCTGAGTCCCGGACTTTGCTCCAACAAAGACTTATTGTGTGGCTTTGTGGAAGTCACCTAGTCTCAATACATCTCAGTTTGCCAAACTGTAAAATGGAGAAAATGTTACCTCCTCTCAAAGGTGTTGTGAGTCTTGTAAGTGTTTTGAAGATTACAGAGAGCTTTGTAAGTTCTTTGTATCATTATTATTAAAGACCCTTGGAAGGTCTGAGTGTGCTATTGTATATTTTAAAAAAATTATCTGCATTCAAAAATCAGTGGGCTTGATTCGACTCTGCCTGACACCTGTTCTGGAATCAATATTTATGACAGTAGTGCTCAGAGGCCTCAATCAAAATTGGGGTTCCATTACACTAAATCCTGTACAAAACAAAATAGACAGTCCCTACACCAAAGATTCTACAGTGTACAGCTGTGTAACTTTATTGATTTCAATGGAGTTCCACCGGTGAGAAAACAGAGAGAGAGAGAGAAAAAGAAAGAACCAGATCCAGAATCTGTTGCATCTAAGTCAATTTCAGAATCAGCACAGAAGACTTTTATTGCAGATATGGTTTCAGTGCTGTTCTGAGAATTGCTTTGCAGCCCCACAAACCTTTCAGACACGGGCTTATTTCTGAAAAACAAAGCATGCAAAGAGGTCTCCAAATCTAACTAGAATTTTAAGGATTTGCCATTTATTCAACAAAGCAACAAGATGAGCTGAAGATGGCAACTTTTACTCTCCTCTTTAACTAGTCTCTAAAAGCTTGTATAATTACAAGGGCTTCAATTCCTTGACCTACATAAATAACTATTTCAATGCATAATTTCAGTGCCAGCTTGGCCAGTAGGATTTTTTAAATTCTACAGTATATTTCCGATTTTCCTCATATCTCATGGTTAGTTAGCAAGATGGCACTCCACCTCTAAATTTGGAAGATGGAGAAAAGAGATTTTCTATTTGTTTCCAAAATCTCACGCAACAATTCAAATACAGGAAAATGTTTTAGACTACACAAGAGGACAGTATCAGCTCCCCTAAAAATATTTTATATTTTTAACATACTCAATCTCCTTTTTTCCAGAGGAATGAACATCAATAGGTCAGTCCTCAGCATGTTTATACAGTTCATTGGCCATAGTGCAAGCCTCACCATTTGCAGAAATCTAAACTATGCTGGGTCCTAAACAGGGCTAAACCCATAATAAGCCCCCTCTCCAGTCCCTCTGCTGGAAGGCATTTTCTACCTCTCTATCAGAGGGACAAAAGGGGGAAAACAGCATTGAACTATGAGGTGGTAAATCAGGTTTCCAAGAAGCCAAGAATAAGAGGAAGTCATTTGTGTCAGCCAATCCTGGTGATGTCAGACAGTTTAATATCTACCCAACTTTTAAAATCTTTACTTCAACATTGCCAAAGGTCAGTGGCCTGCAACAAGATGCCCTACAAGAGCAAATCCTGCCTTTACATTTACCAGTGTTGAAGGTCACCAGCAGCAGAACAAGTGCACTTCTCCTGCATGAGAAGAAAGTGGGATTTTGAGGAGTGTGGAACACACCTACATGCAGAATCCCCAGGTAGCACAAACTGTGGTTCCGTGGGACCTCTCTCTGTCAGGGTGTGTAGGAGGAGGACAGGGGAAAGGTAGGCTATACAGTCTCTTCAGGCTTTCACCCTGTCCTGTCAATGGAGCATGCCAGGTGTCACCTGTCAGCTCTGTGTTTTGGGGAACCAGGGCACAGTATCCAGCCAGTCTGACTCACAAAGGACCTCCCCACTCCCCAGCCTCTGCTTGAACCAAAGCCACTCAGAAGAAAGACTTACAAAAAACAATGAAAAGGCGGTGGGAGACACATCTAAACTCCTCCGAAGAAGGGTGACAGGATTAAGAAAACTCCTCTAGTCTCATCAGAATGGAGAACAGAGATTCCAAGGCAAGAACTGCACTGAACTCTGGGACCAGAAAAGAAGGGAAGCACTGCATGATGAGGGGATCTCTCACCAGATGTTAATGAACCCACGCCCACACACACCCAGCTCACTGGTTATCAGACCAATTCTAGTAATAAATCCTTTATTGGTATCCAAAATACTGAAGCTGCGTAATTGAGTTCTGAGCTCCCTCCAAGGAACATCGCCCATAGCCAGGAATGATCATTTCCCATTGTCTAGCCTGAACAAAACAACTTTGGTGTACTCCCTGGAGCATCAGTTTACCCATAAACAAATCTAGGGTTCTCCTTTGAACCATTGTTGTTTCCCCACCCACGCTCAAGTAAGTGTTCTGATGCCTGGATCCAAAAACTGCATTAGTTCCATTGGGCCTTCAGCTTCCCCTGGCTGATCATGCTGCAGGCTCTGCCTGTCTACAGCACTCTGGACCGTTAGCTCTCCCCCCCACCCCGAAGAATAATACTAATAAATGAGCATACCCCAAAGTAACAGGCAAAGTGGTAACATAGGGCCACAGAAGTTTCTCCAGACACTTAAAAGGCTCTAGAGAATGGTTGCATTGATATCCTCAATTAGAGATGAGCAAATAACTAATTATTTGGTTCTGTGGCTGAAAATTAAAAAAAAAAAGAATTGGCATGTATTGAACCGAAACTGAATATTTCTAAAATTGTTAGCAAATCAAAAAATAATGAACATTTTGTTTTGGATACGTTTAATTGCTGAGCATTTTAACTTCTTTAAAAAAATAAAAACAAAGAAAACACAGGGCAAGATTCACAAGACAGTAGGTGGCAGCAGTGGCACCCCCTTATACCCAATAGCCCAGTGGTTAGAGTAGTCACCTGGAATGTGGAAAACCCAGATTAAAATCCCTGCCCTGAGCAGAGACTTGAACCCAGACTCCTTCCTCTTCCAGGTGACTATCCTAATCACCAAGCTATAGGACATTATCAGGTCAGGCTCTCTCAGTCTCTCCAACTGAAGTTGAAAGAAAAGGAGTACTTGTGGCACCTTAGAGACTAACAAAACAACTGAAGTTGTTCCACTTTCCATAATATATTTGAATATTCAGGAAAACAAAGAGAGTGAGAGAATGACTGGTGATTAGGGGAATGATAGGGGAGATGAGATGGTCTGGGTTCAAGTCACTGCTCCAGGGTGTGGATTCAAACTGGATCTCCTCCACAGCTTAATTTGTGCTGGGGCTTGCCAGGCCTCAGCTCCAGTACCTCTTTTCATGCCAGTGGTGTGCCCCAGCACCTCTTCTGTCAGTGGTATGCTAGGTGTGACCACACATGTGTGGTGCATATAAGGTCACACTATGCAAATAACACCATTGTGTAGAATAAAATCACTTCCTCCACACAGCATAGCTTGGGATGTATGATGTGTGCAAGATCACACTGTACAGAAGATGCCATTGTTATTACTTGAGCCCCAGAACCTCTTTCTTTCCAAACTAAGCACTCATCTCTTCCCTTTTCCCAGGTGATTGACCTAACCACTGGGCTACGGGGTAAAGGGCACCACTTCCTCCTCTGATTTTGTCCCTTTGTGAGTTTAAATCCCTTTGTGAATCTAGTGCCCCTCCCTCTCATGTTGGGGGGGGGGACTCTGGTGAATTTATGTCAAATTCCCAAATAGCTTTGATTGATCAAAAAGAGATTATTTCACAAAAAATGCAATATTAATGAAAAACTGCACCCACCTCTACTCTCAGCTTTGCAGGGAGGATTTCTTTCCCTACAGAGAATCCCAGTGCTTAACTGACATACGCAGGTTGCGTGTCATGGCCTGGGCTTGGCCTTAGGAGTTTGTTTCACCTTACACAAGTGGCTGCAGGAGGAGAAGAATCCTGACTTTAAGGTATCTAGCGCTACAATCCAGAAATCAATAAAATGCCACATCGTAGTTGAACACAACCTGGCCATGAAGGAAAAATGTATTCTTGACTATTTCAGTGCAAACATAGCAGACGAGTGATTTTTTTTAAAATGCAAATTTCTAGTAATTTGAAAGGATAATTCAAGTTGTGATATAAAGTTACAATGTTATAGAGCAGAGCTTTTCAGTAATTCTGTTTTATTAAATGGATTATCAGCCTTTTCCAAGAAACAGGACCAGGTCTGGGAAGATTATCTGTCACTTCAGTTAAAATGCTACTGGAAAATTGTCTCATTGGTCATATTATTTCTAGAACTGAGCCATGTTCACAAGATGCTATAAAACACTCATGGTATCAAATACAATGTTCATTTATAGAGGGAAAGAGAGCGAAACAGGTTTAAAGCATTCAGAATTATTCAAAGTGTGTAAAAGAGGAAAGAACATTACAAAAAGGCAAGATTTCTGAGATGAAAACTATAGCAGACTTTTAATATTACAGTAAAAACTAAGATGGACTCTATGGGATTAAGAAGAAATCTTACAGAAATTGGGAAAAATAAACTATAATATTTTGTTAGGAGAATTAAACAATTCTAGGAAGAGATCTCTTGACCACTGCCTGTTAATGATAGGTTTAAAATTGTACAGAAAGGGGTTTGCTATCTATGAAAATCTAGATGACAAAGGAAATTTCTATAGAATTCTATCAGTTTTATCCTTATAAACTATAACAGTGTTTCCCAACCTTTTTGGCCACAGAACACTTTTTAGCCTATTACAGAACACTTATCATATTATTTTATAGTCGTTTGGTTTTCAAATAAAAAATTGTGTTATTTATGCTCAAATATATTTTATTTTATAAAACAAAGCAAAAATACAAATTTAAAATAACTTGAACTAACAATTTCTAACTGGAAAGCACGTATAAAGTAGTACAAAAATCAAATGCAAGAGTCATAATTAAAAACAGTGTTCTACTTAAAAAACCCTGTTTTTATATATACACAAACACCAAACAAATTAGATTTTTACTAGGAAAATCTATTTTTATAAACAGAAATATAAATTTGGATTTAATGGGATTGGTGTTTCTGCGTTTTTCTTTCACAAATTCGCTTAATATTAAGAATAATGCTGGAAAAAGAGTTTTATATTAAATTATAGTCATTCAAAAACAGTTGTAAACTATGCTTCAAATATGCCAAATTTAAAATTAAAAAAAATTAAAGACCCTTTTTTAAATTACAAATCTTTCATGGAACACCTATTCACATCATGCGTAACACCAGTGTTCCACAGAACACAGTTTGGGAAACACTGAGGTATAAGACATGTACATTGATATCACAGATGGCTGCATAAGAGAAAAAGTCCTGTTCTACACACAGTTTTTGTATGGTATAACTATTTCAATCGAGGTGTAATTATATTTATTTATATATAATGTAAACTGGTTTAACCCCTAGCATAAACCCAGGTAACTGGTATACTGACTGGTCTGGTTTATGCCCTTTCCCATACATGAGTAAATTATATGTACATTTATGTTGATATAACTGCTCACACTATCGGAGGTAGGGGAGTTATATTGCATTAATTACACTGGTATCGTTCCAAAACCTTTTTGGGTGAAATCACTGCACCAATTAAAAACTTCACTTTTTGAGCTCTATGGCACTATCCCACAAACACGTATTACTCCTGGAGGCATCCTGTGCCAAAAAATTAAAAATTCTGAGCAAAATATTTTAAAATTCTGCAAACTGCTGCAATTTTTTTGTCAAAATAATACTACATAATCATGCCAGTTTCAATTATTTTGGTAATTTATTTCAAAATACCTGTCAGCAAATATATCTGTAACAATACAGACGCATATAAAAATTCCCCCAGGAGTAGCGAGTGAAAGAAACCCCTATGACAACCCAGTTCCTGTTTCTCTGCCTCCTTCCCCCACCCCAGAGCCCAGCCGGGGGTCCAGACACTCACAACCCCTCCCCCCCAGATCCCAGTTGTGGGGCCTCCCCACCCTGAACCCCCCCGCCCCCAGAGCCTACCTGTGCCCCCAGCCAATACACCCAATCCCCCCTCCGATCCCACCCTCCTGAGCCCAGCCACGGGATTGCCCCAGCCTAGATACCTGCTCTCCCTCTAGAGATCAGCTGTGGGCCCCCCTTGCCCAGACACTCCCCCTCCCCGAGCCCAGGGATCCAGAGGGAGAAACAGCCTGATGCTCAGTCCCAGGCTTGCATGGAATTTCCTGCACTCTGCCCTCTCCTTCCCTCAGGGCATGCTGGGAACTGCAGCTGCCAGGAACCCTCTAGCTCCCTCTCCCTCCCCCCAGCAGAGTCTTCTATGTGTAAGCTGGGCTCTGGCAAGTCCAGCGGCCCCTACTGGCAGCTTGCAGCTCTGCAGCCCATTTCTGTCAGGGAAAGGAAATTCTGCGTGCACAGTGTTAATTTCTGCAAAATTCTACATTGCACAGTGACAGAGAATTCTTGTAGGAGTAACTTATGTACATGTTTATGTCTACCATTGTGAATAGTCTCATTGAAATCAGGTGCCTATGCAGGTGCAGTGTGGAATTGGGGAGATCCCTCCATATCCATCCCAGACCCAGAGTAGGATCTGTTTTGCTCCCTATCCTTTCCCTTCCAATGGTCTCACAAACATCTCCACTCCTGGGGCCTGATCTGAAGTCAATAGAGTCTTGGAGTCCAGCACAGTCACATCAGTACATGCCCAGTGGCCCCTGATTTGCCCCCATTGCAGCCTTCCATGTCAGGCTATGCAGGGCAAGCTGAGTGCCTTTCCATGGTGCACAGGGCTGTGCAGACACTCATGCATTGTCTGCCTGCATCCCCTCAGGGTTTAATTGGTGCAGAGGCACTTGCTGTCTTTTTGCATCACAGGAGAATTTCACTATGAAAAACAAAAATACTTGCAAAGACAACTTTTTCAGACAGTTAAGCCAAACCCATATACAATAAATGTGAATATCCAGATGGGTACCTGGTAGCATAGCGTATTGAGTGCAGCTGGAGAAAGAGCGTCATATTTCAGGAGTAATCTAGTTTAGTGTGACTCCAGGTTCTGGAGTCCAGGAGACTCAGGAGTACAAGCAGAGGACAAACTGCTAGCTCTTAAACAAAAGAGGCTCAGTTTTAACACTGGCCACTTGGCATACTTAAAGATTTCTTTCCTACAATTCTGCCTGCCTGCTGCATTACTTATTACCAATGGAGAAGATAGTAGCTGCTATTGCTAATGTTGCATTATTCAGTATAATCTCAGTCACACTTTTTGCTACTAATTTTGACATACGTTTTCTAAGCTGATATAAATGCTACACAAAGAAGAACAGTAAGTTAGAATATCTATGTTTGAATATATATCCTGGAGTATTTTAATGTAAATGTAACTTTTTGTGTGTGCATGTTTGTTCATATGGCAGGAATGATAAGGCTATAATTCTCTGTGTCCAATTCCTATAAGATTAGGAACTATGCTAAAGAGGCCAATGTCACAAAGCATTGGGGAGCAGAGTATGGTCACTGAAGAGTTTGGTGCTCCTGAAAGACTTTCAAGCTGTGTTTATTTATTATGGCAAAAATTTAATAAAATGCCTGGGTTTCACATAGCACTGTGTTCATGTGAAAACATGTATTGTCTGCTAGAAGGTGTAGTTTGGCTGATAAGATTTTGTTCATTTTTGGATGGGGGTGGAGGGAATTTCCCATTTAAAAAGTGTCGGGATTTTTAACAACAAGGTTTGAGTTTGAAACTTAACATGGAGACCAGGCACATAGAGAGATGAAGTATCTTGGTTTGATTTGGGAGGAAAAGTGTCAAAGTAAAAACAACTCTCCCTTCCCAAAGTTTAACAGAACCTAATGAAAACCTGATAACATTAGGATATCCCTTAGATCACATTTTTGTTCCACATTTTTTCTACCCATTCTGAGATACTCATTGTTTTCTCCTCAGAAAGATCTGGGCACATTCTGCATGAAGGGTTTTGTAAATGTCTTTCTGAAGCATACACTCACACTAATATCCTCACCCCCCACCACAAACCCTAATAGGAATAACCACTGAAAATTAGTCCTTTAATAGTGGATTACCTCTAAAATTTCTGTTGCATTTTCCATATTCTTTAATTCCTAAACCTTAGTTTAATTAAAAAAGATCAGAGACACAACCTATTTGTTCTTGTTATAAACATAAAATTGTCACATTGTAAACAGATGTGCTGCTCTTGGACAAAACTTCTGACTTTAACAGAAACTTTGTTCATATAAAAATGATAACTAACCTGTTCTGTAAACTCATTCTTTGAGATGTGTTGCACATGTCCGTTCCAGGTCAGATATGCATATGTCCAGGGCACCAGAGTCAAAGATTTTTCGCTTAGTGGTACCCATCAGGGCATCTGCCTTGTGTCGGTGCACAAGGGCATATAAAGAGTGGAGCCACATCCAACTTCCCTCAGTTCAAAGGCCATATCTATCAATCTTTCTAGCACCAGACTTAAGTCCCATGGAGGAAATTGACATCAGATTAGAAAACACTGAGTGACCCAAAATTGGTAGCTGGAAAGTGGAGATAGCTGCTAGGTGAACTCTTATGGAACTAATTGATAGGCCTTGCTGTTTCCAGTGAACAAGTAGTCCAAAACATGCTGGCTAGAGGCCCAGAATGGTGAAACACCCTTCTGCTTTGACCACCCATACAGTTGAGAGTATTTAGTACATGGCTTTCTGCTGTTCAGGAGAAAGTTTTTGCACATTCCCTGAACCTCCTGAAGCATCAGCCATGGTCCATCCAGGACTTAAGACTGAGAGCAGCTAGATTGGGACATGGCAGAAGACTATAGTCCTGGGAGAGCATATCAGGTTCTGAACGTAATGTCAAAGGAGCCCTGGCTGAGAGATCCAACTGCCTGGAAAAACAATGCTGGCAAGGCAGAGTCGGTGCTAGGAGGATCATGTGAGTATGATCCTGGCTTGAGATCGAGCAACACCAAGAAAAGGAGGGGAATGGGAAGTTAAGCATACATCAGTTTGTCTTTCCAAGATAGCAGGAAAGTGTTCGACCATCGTTTTTTGTTCCTGACTGAAACCTGCCCTGGAACAAAAAAAAATTGCATTTTCTGTTGAGACAAGTAGCAAGTCTATCTGAGGTCCCCATTTTAGGGAAATGAATCTCATATCTGGCCTAAGAGACCACTCGTGATCTCTGCTGAACAATCTGCTCAGGCAATCCACCAAGCTATTCTACTCACAAGAGGAGCTGGAGACTTTGAAATGTATTGCAAGATGAAACTCCCAAAAATGTATAAAGATGATCTGATCTGGCTCGTCCCTGCCTATTTACTTAGAACAGCACCATAGTGTTGTCTATGAGGACCTATAGAGATGCTTGATGTGAGGGAGAAAAGCCTATTGAGCCAGAATGTTTAACATTGTCTGGAATCCGGCTTGAGATAGGAACACCCTGGCCACTGTGTAATCCAAAATCACCCCAAATTCTATTCTCTGAACTGGGGAGACTATTGATTTGTCCTCATTGATCAACAGACACAGAACACTGGAGAGGGATTGGATCCTGGATGAACAGACTTCCGCTTGGAGCTTGGATCAATCTCACACCATCCAGATACAGAAATGCTTGCATCACTACTTTCCTTCTGAATGCAGCTACCACCACCATGCATTTTGTGAACACTTTTGAGGCATCAGACCTCAGAACTGTAGGACTGTAAACCGATAATAAATGTTGTTGCCCAGAAATCTTGGAAATCTGCTGTGACTTTGATGGATAGCCACATGGAAATATAAATGCATCCGATGAAGTGAGCTGTAGCTCACGAAAGCTTATGCTCTAATAAATTTGTTAGTCTCTAAGGTGCCACAAGTACTCCTTTTCTTTTTGCGAATACAGACTAACACGGCTGCTACTCTGAAACATGGAAATATGCTTCCTTCAAACGGAGGGCAGTGTACCAGTTGCCAGGATCCAGGGAAGGAATGATGGAGGCCTGGGTGACCATGTGAAACCTTATTTATTAGCACTGTCAAGCGATTAAAAAAGTTAATCGCGACTAATCGTGCAATTAAAAAAATTATTCGGCATTAATCACACTGTTAAACAATAGAATACCATTTATTTAAATATTGTGGATATTTCTACATTTTCAAATATTAATTTCAATTACAACACAGAATACAAAGTATACAGTGCTCACTTTATATTTATTTTTGATTACAAGTATTTGCACTGTAAAAAAATTTTAAAAAGATATTTTTTAATTCCCCTAACATACGTACTGTAGTGCAAACTCTTTATCATGCAAGTTGAACTTACAAAAAACCTTTTGTAGTGATAATCAAGCTGGGCCATTTCCAGCAGTTGACAAGAACGTGTGAGGAACAGTAGAGGGTGGGGGGGAAATAAACATGGGGAAATAGTTTTACGTTGTATAATGACCCATCCACTCCCAGTCTTTATTCAAGCCAATTTAATGGTGTCCAGTTTGCAAATTAATTCCAATTCACCAGTCTCTCATTGAAGTCTGTTTTTGAAGTTTTTTTTGTTGAAGAACTGCCATTTTTAGGTCTGTAATTGAGTGACCAGAGAGATTGAAGTGTTCTCCGACTGGTTTTTGAATGTTATAATTCTTGACATCTGATTTGTGTCCATTTATTCTTTTACGTTGAGACTGTCCAGTTTGGCCAATGTACATGGCAGAGGGGCATTGCTGGCACATGATGGCATATATCACATTGGTAGATGCACAGATGAAGAGCTTCTGATAGTGTGGCTGATGTGATTAGGCCCTTTGATGGTGTCCCTGAATAGATATGTGGACACAGTTGGCAAAGGACTTTGTTGCAAGGACAGGTTCCTGGGTTAGTGGTTCTGTTGTGTGGTGTGTGGTTGCTGGTGAGTATTTGCTTCAGGTTGGGGGGCTGTCTGTAAGCAAGGACTGGCCTGTCTCCCAAGATCTGTGAGAGTGATGGGTCGTCCTTCAGGATAGTTTGTAGATCCTTGATGATGTGTTGGAGAGGTTTTAGTTGAGGGCTGAAGGTGATGACTAGTGGCGTTCTGTTACATAAACACCACCCTATACCGGAAACCTACTTACCGCTATACTTACCTACAT
Organism: Dermochelys coriacea; assembly: GCF_009764565.3. Taxonomy (NCBI): domain Eukaryota; kingdom Metazoa; phylum Chordata; order Testudines; family Dermochelyidae; genus Dermochelys; species Dermochelys coriacea. The sequence goes on along the minus strand of NC_050070.1, from coordinate 182,685,809 downwards.
GCCTCCAGTTTTAATCTAGACCACACCACATGATCCATTGTCTACAGCCAAGCTCTACAATACAACCACATTTGCTCCAACCCCCTAAGACAGAGACAAACACCTACAAGATCTCTATCAAGTGTTCTTACAACTACAATACCCACCTGCTGAAGTGCAGAAACACATTGAGAGAACCAGAAGAGTACCCAAAAGTTACGTACTATAGGACAGGCCCAACAAAGAAAATAACAGAACGCCACTCGCCGTCACCTTCAGCCCCCAACTAAAACCTCTCCAATGCATCATCAAGGATCTACAACCTATCCTGAAGGACGACCCATTGCTCACAGATCTTGGGAGACAGGCCACTCAAAAACAGACTCCAACAAATTATAACATTCAAAAACCAGTTGGAGAAAACTTCAATCTTTTTGGTCATTTGATTACAGACCTAAAAGTGGCAATTCTTCAACAAAAAAACTTCAAAAAACAGACTCCAACGAGAAACTGGTGAATTGGAATTAATTTGCAAACTGGACACCATTAAATTACGTTTGAATAAAGACTGGAAGTGGATGGGTCATTACACAAAGTAAAACTATTTCCCCATGTTTATTTCCCCCCCACACACTGTTCCTCACACGTTCTTGTCAACTGCTGGAAATAGCCCACCTTGACTATCACTAAAAAAGTTTCCCCATCCCACCCCAACCCCATGCCCACCCCTGCCGCTCTCCTGCTGGTAAAAGTTCACCTTACCTGATCACTCTTGTTACAGTGTGTATGGTAACACCCATTGTTTCATGTTCTCTGTATATATAAAATCTCCCCACTGTATTTTCCCCTGCATGCATCCGATGAAGTGAGCTGTAGCTCACGAAAGCTTATGCTCAAATAAATTTGTTAGTCTCTGAGGTGCCACAAGTTCTCCTTTTCCTTTTGCATCCTAGTGAGAGTGATTCCTGAAGACTGATACGGAAGGAGGTTGGGATGGGGAATGGAAATAAACTGCATGGTATAATCTTGGTCCACAGTATATAGGACAGTGGTAATATGGAACCAAGCATATAAGGGGAGGGAGAAAATTGTATATCATGATCTGATTGTGACGTTGCACTCCATATGTTTATGGAAATATGCTTGTGAATGTAAATATAATGGAACTGGAATATGCTTCATGTAAACGGTCTCTTGTAAGGTATCATTACAAAGCTTATAATATACTGAGTGTGTTCATCCTATTTGTATGAATGTATCATTCTCGTATCTGAAGCTAGAAATATGAAGTATTTCTCTGAAGTCCTATTTAACTATGCAAAGTGTGGGCCATTAATAGTGGTTTGGAATCTTGATGGCTCCCATTAACTAGGACAATTGGTGGTAAATGGCTCTGTTTACTTGTAAGCCTTCCAGTATACATATGTGCCAGCCAGTGAGTAATGAAGTCTCACAGATCATGTGAACATGTCACATGATACTGGAAGCAATCTTAAGCATCAACTGGTGCTTTTCCATTTAGAACAAAGGGTGAGAACCCAGAGAGAGACAAAGGATTCCCGCCTTGTGTCAAACCTATAAAAGGGGGTGGAACAGAACTAAGGGGGCAGCAATCATGAGAAAACCCCTAGTTACCACATGAGCTGGAACTAACAAGAACTGTACCAGGGGAAAGGATTGGGCCCAGGCTAAGAAGGAGTCTAGTCTCCAAAAGAAGCTTATTGGAACATCTCTGAGGGTGAGATTTACCTGTATTCAGTTTTTTAAATGTATTAGGCTTAGACTTGTGTGTTTTGTTTTATTTTGCTTGGTAACTTACTTTGTACTGTCTGTTATTACTTGAAACCACTTAAATCCTACTTTTTATACTTAATAAAATCACTTGTTTATTAATTAACCCAGAGTAAGTGATTAATACCTGGGGGAGCAAACAGCTGTGCATATAATCTCTATCAGTAATATAGAGGGTGGACACTTTATGAGTTTACTCTGAATAAGATTTATACAGAGTAAAACGGATTTATTTGGGGTTTGGATCCCATTGGGAGTTGGGTGCTGGAGACACTTGCTGGAGTACTTGCTGAGAAGTTTTTGGTTAAAGTCTGCAGCTTTGGGGGTGTGGACCAGACCTGGGTCTGTGTTGCAGCAGACTAATGTGTCTGGCTCATCAAGGTAGGTTCAGGAGTCCCAAGCCATCAGGGAAAACAGGCTCAGAGGTAATTTCAGCACATCAGGTGACAATCCCAAGGGGGGCTCTGTGAGTGAACCCGTCACACTGATATTCTATCCTCCACAAGGCAAAGTGTTTGGGATTTCCCATCTGGAAGAACTCATCGAAGAAGAAAACTGACCTATATTGGTCAGGCTGCCTCAATGAGAAAGGCAGGTATCTCTGTAAAGTCTGAGTGTGGAATGGCTTTCTTTTAAGGAAAGGTGTATAAATTCTCAACAACTGCAACAGTCTCAAAGGTTCATCTTCTGTGATAAGACTGTAAGATCTTTGCAGGGGACATCCTGGATTGTTTGCTTGAGCTCCTGTAGTAGACCTGAGGATTGAAGCCACGAATATCAGCACATAGATATTGCAGATGCCAGCCTTCTGTTTGTTGAATTCATGCCACCCAAACATGCTTGCAGAGAGGTGTGAGCCACCAACTTGCTCTTGTCCAACAGTTTCTGGAATTCCTGCCTGGCATCCTCTGGCAACTTGTCTAAGAACTTCAGCATATTGTCCATAATCAGGCTGAGTTTGAGGCACTCTGATTCATTGCTGAGACTATTAAGGAGCCTGGCAAAGGATGGGTATAAAAATGTCCTTGACGAGCGACATGGAACCTGATCTTATTTCTCTTACCTAGGGGAGGCAGAGTGGAAGGCATTTGCTGCAAGGATTTTGCCAGTTCTACTATGGCGTCATTGATAATAGACAGGTTTCATAGTAGCAGCCGTGTTAGTCTGTAGTGAGCTGTAGCTCACGAAAGCTTATGCTCTAATAAATTTGTTAGTCTCTAAGGTGCCACAAGTACTCCTTTTCTTATTGATAATAGAGCCACTGTAGAAGGCCCTGCCAAACCCAGAATGTCTACCAGTCTGTAGTAACTCTCCTGGACCACCTCAACAGGAATATCAAGAGAGGTGTCAATTCTCTTTAAAAGGTCTTGATACCCTGAAGTCATCTTGGACAGGTGAGGAATCCTCTGGAACCTACAATCTCCTCAGGCAATGAACAGAAAGAATGCAAAGGAGGCTGCGGCTGATCCTCCTGCAGCATAATGGTTGGGAATTCTAAAGCCTACAGGACTTCAGGGTCTTGCTCAGAATTACAATAACCTCCTGGACCTCCTCCCATGTGCTAGAATGTTGTTTGCAAGGAAGTCTTAAAGTTTGAAGAACTTCGGAGGACCTGGAAGCGGGAGGCATGGCCCCTACAGGTTCCAGTAGGGTAATGGGTACAGCATAGGACCCCACCGATGACTGCTCCAAAGGTCTCTGTCTCTAGGTTATTTCTGGATATCAGGTGGATATCTGTACTGGAACTCACTTGATGAAGGGGAAGGGGAGTGCTGCCTTCTATTCTGAGAACAAGGGGCACAAGAGCCTACCTCAGACTCTGAGGAGGACCCTCTGTCACCTGACAGACACCCCCAAGGTCCTAGGCCATTGCTCCAGAGAGATTAGTACCAAGGATATCATGCTGGGTTTGCCCTGGACTGCACAGGCTGTGAAAGTATCAAAAGTTTCAAAGATCTAGCCCCCCACAGTACCGAGGATTAATCCTTGCTGCAAGGTAAGTGCACAGCTGGGGCCTGAGGATCCTTCGGTACCAGCCGGCTTAACTCCTGTATCATCAGGGAGCTCAGTGCAGAGAGGTAGAACAAGTCTTGTGTGCTGCATAGGCCCTCAGCATTGTCCATACCATGAGATTTTCCTGGTGCTGTTGTTGCATGGAAGTAGTCTGTACTCTAGTAGGGGTCAGTCTCAATGACTGAGGCACCAGTGCCAGAACTGATGATCCTGATGAGATTTGGTTGGTACCAGGGAAGCATCTTTCCATAGAGGATGCCCTTCCCTGTCCTCCAGAGCTAGTGGATGATACTAGGGATCGCCTAGCAGAATTAAGTCTAGGCTCCTTTGATGAATCTGCCCTCTTGTGCTTCTCTCTCAGCACTGGAGAAGGAACTGGTACCAATGATCAGAACCAATCAAGTGAATGCCACCAACTACTTACAATAAACAAAGCAAATTTCTCTGTAAAGAGAAAAAGAAAGTGCCGACTACCAATCACAGGTGGTAAGAAAGAAAAGGAGTACTTGTGGCTTAGAGACTGGAAGTGAGGGGGTTTGGTCAGCTCAGCCCTTTATAAAATCATACTGTAGCATGAGGCAGCAGAGGGCACTTGCACTGCCCTGAAGGGTAAAGATAAGAGAAAAATCTCAGACCCTGGAACATTGGGCATGCACACACCTGAAACAGCATGGAAATGTGCAATCTCACTAAAAACTTGTGCATTTCAAAAGAAAGATGAAATATGAGGTCATTGTACAGGTGTAAACCTCATGCAATTCCACTAAGTACAGCTGAGAACGCAGCTGCACAAAGAGCATTTAGCACAAATAAGTCCCCTTTTTAAGAAAAAAAAAATCGGAGACTCCCTTCTCCTACCCACATTTGTTCGATATCATTGCCAATTGCTGTCATTCAGTAATCATCTCTGAATTAAGGTAGCTGAATTGAAAATCCTTACTACTTTGTTATTGTTTAGGTTTGAAAGCTGAGGGCAATTGTATAGATATTGGAAATCACAAACAAACAGCTTTCAAAAGAGAAATGAAATAGTTTTATTGTTTGATTTCTTAGGAGATTGAGGGTAAAATTTTCCAAAGTGCCAAAGTTACTTAGGAGCCTGAGTCAGATTTTCAAAAGTGACTAAAAGCCAATGTGTCTTAGGCCCTCCTTCATTGCAACTTAGCATCATAAGGGTATGACTATACTACCTACCAGATCAGCGGGCAGCGATCGATCCTATTCTAGACGCGATAGATCGACCCCCAAGCACTCTCCTGTCAACTCCTGTACTCGAGCACCATGAGAGGCACAGGCAGAGTCAACAGGGGAACAGCAGCAGTCGACTCACTGCAGCGAAGACACCGCGGTGAGTAGATCTAAGTACATTGACTTCAGCTACATTATTCACGTAGCTGAAGTTGCGTAACTTAGATTGATTCCTCCCCTCCTCCCCCTCTCCCTCCGTGTAGACCAGGCCTTAGAGTCAGATTTTCAAAGATATTTAAGCACCTAATGGGATTTTCAAAAGAAAATGGGCAGGCTTTTAACCTAGGCAGGTTAAGCTAACCTGTGTTGGCACTTTTGAAAACCATACTAGGCTCCTATCTGCATCTTTAGGAACCTAAGCCCCACCGAAAAGAGCCTCAGACACATTGACTTTCAGTCAATTTTGAAAATGTGACCCAATTAACTTTGGAAAATTGAAACCTGAGTCTAAGTCTCTTCCCTTGCCAATGTGGCAGGAAAGAAGAAAGCCAAACATATAATATGTAAGCAGAGAAAGTATTTGGCGTATGCTACTAGCTTTTAGCATTAAGCAGCAGTGGTGAAAGAGGTAGTTTACATAGGCAGAAACAAGTCCTTTTTTACCCTCTGTACACATGTTTGTCTTTCGGCTGTGCATGTACTATATATGTATCACTATATATACATATACGTATATCTAAGTAGAGGCAAGAAGGAGAAAACTAGTAAAATAAGCAGATCATGTTTTACCCTTAAATATTTATGGCCCAATCCTGGTCTCCATTAATCTACTTTTCTGATCTGGAAGCACAAAACTAACTTGTTCCCAAATTATAGGGGGAATCCTTAAGGGTTGTGTTGGTGTAGCTGATCATATCCCATCCCTTGCTGCACAGAAGGGCTATGATAATTGGGGTGTATACACTTACCCTAAGCGCAATGCTAAAAAGTGAGTGAAGTTCATAAAGTGTGATTACACTAACCTATAATAATAAATGTTGATGGGAAAAGTTGCAAAGGGAAGACAAAGATTGAATTAGTACAAACAAAAAGGCCTACTGAGATAATTCAAGGACTATGTTAAGATTATGTCTTGTAAACAAGAGAAGTGTTGAACCAGAAATCAGTGAAACAAAATTGGTGTGCCAGATATTAGGCCTAACTATTCTGTCCGTTACTTCCTTTGGGAATCTTAAAGAAAGAGATTTGGGGAGAAAAATTGGTTATTGGAGCAAGCTTCACCATCATAGCTGCCACCCTACCCTTCTGGGACCCTGGACCTTCTTCATCCTAAAGCTAAAATGTTCTGACCAGAGCGGGACAAAGAGAGATGATATTACTGCCTCTACTAACTGATCCCCAAACATCACCTGGGTTGTGACACTTTGTCTCTCTTCCCCCACCATGACTTTTTCCTTCCCCATCTTATTTCTTCTCTTTCTGTCCCTCTCCTTTTTCCTTTTCAATAAAAGTCTGGCTTAACCAGCCAAGCCTGCATATTTTGCAATACTTCCAAAAGCCTGTGACCAGGAAGAGACAACTAAAAACAATGCCCTGAACAGCCCAATACTGGTACAAGTTTGCCAGTTCTCAGAGTGACTGATAAGACTGTTGTGTTTGTGTTTCTCCAGCAGTGAGTTTGCAAACAAAACTCAGTGCCAGAGAGAGAAGCTACATTTTCTGTTTTTGTTTCTGTTCTTTTCCTTTTCTTTTTATGCAAGTTTGTCTTATTTTGTCTTCTAGGAAATGACATCAAACTATAATAGCAGCAATAACAGCAGCTCCACTCATCTCAACTAACTTCTTCTCTTTTCCCAAAAAGGACAGTTATTACCATCTTTAATACTTTATAACAGAATGTCAAATGGGAGGGGGTAGGTTTCCTTCTAAAAACTCTCCAGCTGAAGGGGAAGGGAACAAGGGATGTTGTTAAAATGAAAGCCTGTTAACATAGCTTACAGTTCAAATGTTTGAACTATTTTCCCTTTTCAGTATTTGAATAAAATGCGGAAAAGGTTTTAATGATATATTTCTCATTGTACTAAGCAGTCTAAGATCTCTGTATACCAACCTGTTTAACGTTGGACAGTGACAGGGTCTTGTTAACACTTTTGACTCTCTGGGCTTGAGACGGGGTGGAACTCACCACCGTGACACCTCATACTGGCTGTCTTGGGAATGAGCTCTGTGCCCTCTTCTGGTGGTGTCTCGCCTGCTCTCACTTCTGCTCCTGGATCCATGTCACCCCAAGGACACAGCACTCCAGCAGTCTCACACTTGGTTCTCCCCGCTTCCAGTGGGAGGTGGAGCTGTACTCCACTGTCCAGCCACTTCCTTCAGCAGCAGCCACAGCCAGTTGTCTGGCTACTTCCTCAGTGGCACGGAAGGGGTGGGGGGAACCCGGTCACTAATCTGGGTCCTGGCCCAGAGACCCTGTAGAAGGTCGCTGCTTACAGCTCCCACTCCAACTCTTTAGTAGGTTTCCCTAGGCCACTTCCCTGTGACCCCAGCACCCTCTTTGCCCTTGCCTCAGAGCCTCAGCCTGCCAATCCTTGCAGCCCGCCAGGAGCTGCCTTTAGTTCCCTAGCTCTCTGCCTGCAGTAATGTTCTGCCCAGGGTGTTTGCTACCCTCACCTTGCAAGGCAGCTGGCCCTTCTCGCTCCTCAAGCTCCAGGAAGTGACTGAAGCTGCGCTGCTCTGCTCTGCAGCTCTTCTTATATTGGCCAGCCCAGCCCTGATTGGCTGTTCCTCGCAGCCCCTCTCTAATTGGCTGCCTCCTATGCAGCTTCCCTAGGGCTCTATTAACTCGTTAGGGGCCAGATTGCGGCACATGCCCCATCACACACCCTCCCCCTTAAGACTGACTACCCCAGGGGGTGTATAATCGTCCCTGCTTCTCACACAGCTGTGCCCTCAGGACGTCCCTCTGCCTCAGGTTCTCTGCTAGGAGGTGCAATCTGCCTCCCTCCTCCAGAGTCTGGGTCCCTACTGCATCCTGTCCTGCTTCAGTGTGGGTTCCCTTATCTGTCTGAGTCCTCTCCATCCCAGTCATCTTATCATAGAATCATAGAAGATTAGGGTTGGAAGAGACCTCAGGAGGTCATCTAGTCCAACTCCCTACTCAAAGCAGGACCAACAACAACTAAATCATCCCAGCCACAGCTTTGTCAAGCCAGGCCTTAAAAATCTCTAAGGATGGAGATTTCACCACCTCCCTAGGTAACCCATTCCAGTGCTTCACCACCCTGCTAGTGAAATACTGTTTCCTAATATCCAATCTAGACCTCCTCCACTGCACCACTGAGATCAGCCAAGCTCCATCCTCTTTGGAACCCTCCTTCAGGGGTTGAAGGCTGCTATCAAATCCCACCTCACTCTTCTCTTCTGCAGAATAAACAAGCTCAGTTCCTTCAGCCTCTCCTCATAAGTCATGTGCCCTAGCCCCCTGATCATTTTTGTTGCCCTCCGCTGGCCTCTCTCCAATTTGTCCACATCCTTTCTGTAGTGGGCGGACCAAAATAGGACGCAATACTCCAGGTGTGGCCTCACCAGTGCTGAATAGAAGGGAATAATCACTTCCCTCAATCTGCTTGGCAATGTTCCGACTAATGCAGCCCAATATGTCATTGACCTTCTTGGCAACAAGGGCAACTATTGACTCATATACAGCTTCTCGTCCACTATAATCCCCAGGTCCTTTTCTGCAGAACTTCCATTTAGCTAATCGGTCCCCAGCCTGTAGCGGTGCATGGGATTCTTCTATCCTAAGTGCAGGACTCTGCACTTGTCCTTGTTGAACCTCATCAGATTTCCTTTGGCCCAATCCTTCAATTTGTCTAGGTCACTCTGGACCCTATCCCTACCCTCCAGCATCTCTATCTCTCTCCCCAGCTTAGTGTCATCCACGAACTTGCTGAGGGTGGAATCTATCCCATCCTCCAGATCATTAATAAAGATGTTGAACAAAGCCGGCTCCAAGACCGATCACTTGAAACTCCACTTGATACTGGCTGCCAACTAGACATTGAGTCATTGATCACTACCCATTGAGCCTGACAATCTAACCAGCTTTCTATACATCTTATAGTCCATTCATCCAATCCATACTTCTTTAACTTGCTGGAAAGAATACTGTGGGAGACCATATCAAAAGCTTTGTTAAAGTCAAGATATTTCACATCCACTGCTTTCCCCATATCCACAGAGCCAGTTATCTCATAGAAGACAATCAGGTTGGTCAGGCATGACTTTCCCTTGGTGAATCCATGTTGACTGTTCCTGATCACCTTCCTCTCCTCCAAGTGCTTCAAAATGGTTTCCTGGAGGACCTGCTCCATGATTTTTCCAGGGACTGAGGTGAGGCTGACCAGTCTGTAGTTCCCTGGGTTCTCCTTCTTCCTTTTTTTAAAAGTTGGGCACTATATTTGCCTTTTTCCAATCATCTGGGATCTCCCTGATTGCCACGAGTTTTCAAAGATAATGGACAATGGCTTTGCAATCACATCAGCCAATACCCTCAGATGCATTAGATCTGGACCCAAGGACTTGTGTATGACCAGCTTTTCTAAATAGTCCTTAACCTGTTTTTTCATCACTGAGGGCTGCTCACCTCCTCCCCATACTGGGAGGGAGCTGACCTTGTCTGTGAAGACCAAGGCAAAAAAAGCCACGTCCCTGCCTCCCCCTGCTGGATGTGGGAGAGAGCTCTCTGCAAGGACCATGGTCATCGCTGCCACATCCCTCTTGACAGTCTCTGATCTAGCCTGGTTCCCAGACATCTCTTTGCTACCCCCCCTTCTCCTGGGGGGGGGGGGGAGTACCTTCTTATATAGACCTCCTCATGGCACTGACAGCCAACTCTTTGCCTCCCTTTTGTCTAAGGGCCTCATATGGTCCTTCCCTTGCTCAGCTCCTTTCCTGGGGCTAGCCTTGAACTTACAGCTCAGGTCTGGGCACTCCCTCCATTGGTGCCCCTCTTGCTCACAGGCCCAACTTGCCCATCCCCTCCCTGTTCTCCTCACAGGTGGGTGTTTTCCTGGGCTCTATTTTCTTCCCATTCTCTGGGTGAGGTCTCTGTCATCCATCCCAATGGGGACACTCTGCTTTCCAGTGCCCTTGTCACCCACAGGCATAACAAGACCTCCTGGTCTTGGTACTTGGCTTCCCCTTTCACTCCCTTTGATTTTTATGGACTCCCCCTCGCAGCGACCTGAATTGGTACAGCTGCTGCTCTGCTAGCCAGGTCACATAGGCCTGCATGTACGCTTGTGCCTCCCATTGTCTCTATTGGGTTTTGAGCACCTTTGGCAGCAATGCACTTTTCCACAGGGGCATTGACTCTGGAGTCTAGTCTAGGAATGCACCAGAACCCTCCGCAAAGAAGACCTCTTTATACCCTGAATCCATTGTCTCCATGTTCCATGTCCCTCAAATCTCTGAAACAGGAAGTAGTCTCCATCATCCTCTATCCTCCCCTTATATCAGGATGACCATGTGCCCACATTCTCTACCATATGTGATGGGGTGGGACTCACCAGCATGGCACCTCCTACTGGCTGTCTTGGGAATTAGCTCTGTTCCCTCTTCTGGTGATGTCTCAGCTGCTGTCATCTCTGCTCCTGGACCCATGTTGCCCCAAGGACTGCAGTGTCCTCTTCAGGACAAAGACTTCTGGCTGTGTCACACTCAGTTCTCCCCCCATTCCAGGGGAACTGCAGTCCACTGTCCAGTCACTTCCTTTGGTGGCAACTGCAGCCAGTTTTCTTGCTGCTTCCTTAATGGTGAGGAAAGGGGCGGTGGAACCTGGTCTGCCCACTACACCAGGTCCCAGTCCAGGGACACTATAGAAGGTCGCTGCTTGCACCGCTCCCTCCGACTCTTCAGTAGGTTTCCCATGGCCATTTCCCCATGCCCCAGCACCCTCTTTGCCCTTGCCTCAGGGCCTCAGCCTGCAGATCCTTGCAGCCCTCCAGGAACTGCCTTTAGCTCCCCAGGTCTCTGCCTGCAGCACTGCTCTGTCTAGGGAACTTGCTACCTTCAGCCTGCAAGGCAGTCCTCCTCCCTTCTCCAGCTCCAGAGAGTGACTGAAGCTGGTCTGCTCTGCAGCTCTTCTTATGTGGGCCAACCCAGCCCTGACTGGCTGCTCCTCACAGCCCCTCTCTAATTGGCTGCCTCCTGCACAGCTTCCGTAGGGCTCTGTTAACCCCTTATGAGCCAGTTTGGGGCACACGCTCCATCACAAGACCCCGATATCCCACCTAAATTAATACAACAGGGGACATGTTGAGAGCACTGAGACACTTTAGCTAATCCCCAGTGCCAGCAATTGTCCCTTGTGGGCCACTGCAGCTTGAAATAAATTAGAGCTAATCTGAGGTTGCTCTGATTTACAGCAGGGCCCAGACAGACACAGGAAAGTGGGTGGGATGGGAAAGTGTGGCTTTTTGCCACCTTTTCCCCCTTCCCTCAAATCCTGCACAAAGTTAAGCTTTGCCAAACTCAAAGGACTTGGTTTTTAAATGTTAACATATAGGGCCACATTTTGAAACCTCATTAACCTGCATTTTTATGCACACAATTGGCAAGTGCAAATAAATACAGCAACAATTTAAATTATTTACATATCCAATTATCCGACTATGCTTCAAAATTAGGTGCTTAGGTGCCTAAACTGCATGTACAAAACCATACAGTCATTAATACAAACAAAATTGTCTGCCAAAAATGGAACCCTGCTGCTGTTAAAATTATCTTCCTGCCTCATCAGTATATGTCATTTTTCCCTAAATCCCTCAGCTGGCTCCCATCTTTCTCCGCAAACACAAATTTGTTGCATTTATTTCCAAAGACCTTCACAATCTGCATTGCACAAATGAAGCAGTCTTGATTGCCTGCTATGCTGACAAGGACTCACATGCTTTCTCCCATGTCTCTTCTTACAAATCTGAAGAGCTCCCAGTCAAAATCTGTAAAGCCGTAATCTTATCTTGAGTTTCTGGACTTAATACAGGGTTAAAAGGGTGAACTGCTATGGCCTGCAATACAGGAGGTCAGATTGATGATGTAATAATCTCTTCTGCCTAAAATTTATGAATCCTCCTTCAAGACCCTCCTCCATAATGCATAGTATAAACTGCAACATACTAATAGGTAGGCAGGTGGTGAGATGCAATTACTGCTTCTTATTGGCTAAGAAATGTGCATATTATTATTATTATTATTAGTCTGTCTCTTCACCCCATCCCATGTCATGTATTGACTGTTATATCTTATGTTTTTAGGTTGTGGCACACATAGCCTGTTTTGATTGTTCATCTTGTAGGCTAATGGATCTACAGCATTACCAGGAGACCTGGAAGGACACGACTGATCCTCCAACAGACCACTATGTTAATGATCTCGTAGGATTCTACAATAATATTTTGTCTTCTACCCTTGATAGGTAGCCTCTAACTGATCTTTTTGTTGGCTTCATCGTCACAGTTCACCTTGGTATACAGATGACTTACAAAAGATGAAATGTGAGGGAAAATGCCTTCAGGGGCAGGGGCAGAACTCTGGTGCTGAATATGATCAGCTGGTTCAAATCATTTTTAATCCCACATGCTTGAACTGTACAGCAGGCAAACATGATATTCTTTGCCCCATTGTGGCATCTACAAAAGCTCAGTAAGAGCATTTGTTCTGAGTGCTTGATCAACCCAATCTGACTCCACTCAGGCGTATTTGTGCCCCACTCAGTGAGAAAAACTTTGATTATTTTACCATAAAATTATGTGTATTTAGATTGAGGTATTTGCTTTCATGGTTACAAAAGGAGACAAAGGCTAGGTCTTTTCTGGCTGAGTTTAGGCCACTACTGCTCATTGAAATATGGAAGTATTGGGAGGACCTTGTCCCAAAACCTATTCTGTGAACCTGTGTCCCTCCTGGCTGGTGAAAGCCTGTAGGAAAGTATTGAGTCCATTATAGGGTGAGCTTGTCAGTACCTCTCTTCAGGAAAGCAAGGTATTGGTTCTCTTAAGGATGCTGTCTTGTAGCCTTTGAGTAAAAAAACAAAACACCCCCCCCCCCCCAGTGCTGGCAATGACTAATTACTGGCCAGTATTTAATCTTCCATTTTTGATAGAGAAAGTTGTGGTGAGAAAGTATCACCTAAGTGCCTCAGATTTCTTTGACCATTTTCAGTCTGGCTACAGATTTGGGGTGGCACAGAAACAGTGCTGGTATCATGATAACCCTGCAATGAAAACTAAATTCCATGTTGAAATTGTCTATTCTTTCAGCAGTGTTTGATACTACTGACAATTTGATTTTGCTGACTCTCTTACAGTCAGCAGTGGCAGTTGATGCTGAAGCTCTTAGGTGGCTTTGATCTTTCCTTGTTGACCCTTTCCACAGGGCAGGGTGTGGCGATTACTCCTTCTTTCTCAGGGCCCTTAGTCTAGTGTTGTCTTTAATTCCAGAAGATTCTATCTTGTCTCCCCTCCAGTTGACATGTATACAGAGCAGCTGGGAAGTTTAGTGAGAAGGCATGGGCTTCTGTTGCTTGCCACTTATGGATAACATCCAGCTTTATGTCTCCATTTCACTCAATCGAGACAGTCCTCTTGAATATCTGGGGGTTACGTTGGATTGTTTTCTACTATGACTTGATTACATGACAGCAATTACAAATATAGCTTTTTACCATCTGCAAGGGGATTGTGACTGTGCTCCATACTTTCATCACCTCAGGAATGGTGTATGTTAATGTGCTCTACATGGGCTATACCTACACCAGGCATGTAAGTGGGAGGAATATGCTGCAGCCCACTCGCTAAGTGGTGTCTATGGATGGGCAGCATACATTACCAGTGCTCTATGATATCCACAGGCTGCATGTTGGTTTTAATCTATAAAAGTCCAAGAGGGCTTGAGATCTTCTGACCTGAGGGATGGAGTCTCTCCTTGTGCCAAGCTACCACAACTGATCAGCAGACTTCTCTGAACTCGATACCCCTTGTTATAAAAAGGGGACTACAGGCAGAGCATTCTCCATAAGGATCACTTTCCTTTGTAATGTTCTGCCCTTAAAGATCTGATATAGGCCAGAGCTGTTGACCTTCTAGGCACCCTGTGAAGCCCATCTTTTTGAGAGGGAAATGACAGAGGACAGAAGCAGTTGAGAGTGACACTTGACTAATGAGAAAATGCAGCAGTGGCTTTAAGCCATGTTGGTCACCTGACCAGTGATGACATTGTGTACATAAGGTTAATTTTTACTTTGTATCATCTACGTTGTATTTTCAAACATATATTGATGGTGCCCAGAGTTTTGGATGTCTGTCCCTTAGTGTGGAGACTGTACAAAGCTGAAGTCTAAATCAATAAAGTAGCTGGAGAAAACAGATATGCTTTGAACCTGCTCCATAATATCTCCTTTAAAATACTCATCTGTGGTTACTGCAGTAACAAATTTAAAAAACAGTTTAATTTCAACTATGTGAAGACTTTGCACAATTAACAACAGACAACTAGCAAATCTGAAGCAGTACTGAAATTGCTTTAATGTTTGACTCTGTTGTAGTGTAAGCCTTTCCTAATGATGTCAACTTTCAATGACTCTCCAATATTGTTTCTAAATGTAGAGATTGAAAATTGCACTGGTCAGAGATCTGGGACTTGTGACACTAAATCTTGTATCAAAGACCTAACAGCTGTGCTAATTTGAGGGATCAGTGACTGTTTTACTGGCAGATATCTTGTGAACTAACAGGGTAGCTGGATGTGATAGCTATCCAAGATTGCCTATGACTTTCCATTGTAAGACCCTGTTTTCCATTGCTTATAACTTTGCCAAACTTTAACCATTTGGGCAGAAATTTTCCAAACCAGGTTTTTGCCTCATGCTCTGTGTGGTGTATTTTTTGTGTACACGAGTGTTTTGGAGCAGGGAGAAGTGTGAAGGGTTGCATCAGTAACAGTGATGTTGCTATTTCCAAGAATGAGGGTAGGGAATAATATATTTAACATTAGCAAAATATATCTGTATGTTATAACCATATCTGTTTCTTTGAGAAGGTCTAGAGAGTCCTTTGCTTTGGACCACGGTCTGGCAGTTTGGCAAAGGGATCTCTCTAGTATCGGAAAAGTGCTTTTTGCTGTCCCTCTGAAAATCTGCCCAAATTTGGCCAAGTTAGAAGTCTCAGGGAATTGCCAGGTGCACATGCTCCATAGAAGCTTGTTGGAGCTTGGTAGTTAAATTCTCCTTACATTTCATCTGCACTGAGCATACTGTATCCTCAAACATTGCACTGAGTATGCATCACCCCACAGACCATGCTGAGCAAACTCTAGATGAGGTCTGCAGGACTGTCCCTGCAAATGTTCCTCCCGGCTGACTGGGACCATTCTGATTTGTGGGCACTGTAACTGAGACCACGAAGACTATCTCCCTTGTGATGTCCCCTTGCTGACAGCTAGGCAGGAGGAAAGAGGAGGAAGAAACCACCTGATTAGAATGCAGAGAGGTGAGAAAGAGAAGAATGACAGAGTAGACTGGTGAAGGTTAGGAGCAAAGTGTTGTCCACGCAGAGGATAACAACCTACTCCTGTGCTCAAAGGGTTGAGGTCTGTGCTTAGACCTAAAGGTTCCAGTAGTCCTGCTGATGATCTATGTGAGCGTCAATATGGTTCCACGTGACAGGGTTTCTGCTTTTTAAGTTTTCTTTTAAGCTTAAGAAGTTACTTACAAAAAAACTTCATTAACAGAGAACATTAAAGTTGCAAAGTCAAGCATTCAAAAATTAGGATATGCCACATTTAAGGTTACCGGTGCAACCTTAATTTTGTCCCCTTCTGTGTACACATTATGATATATAATTACACTGTCACAATTCTATTGTTTTGAGAGGACCTCTGTCTCTTCCAATGGAGGGATAGAGCTTCCAGGATGGAGAAAAGATAAACCTCAGGGCACACTTTAAATCCTAACAAATTTGAGCTCTTATGGACCAAGGGATGAAGAGAGTTTCAAAGGTGTGGTCCCCAATGGAGATGCCTTGAGAGCTACCCCCTCTCTTTTATACCAGCAACAGGACTCAAATTCAGCTGCCTCCATTGACCACAACTCTGGCAGCATGTCATGAGGAGAGAGATGGAGTAGGCTGCTGGCCTGTCTCAAAGCCAGGAAGGACTAACACCATGCTCAAAGTCTATTCAGGCTCTTCCTTCGGGACACAGTTTTATTCTTCCACTACAAAACAACACATCAAAGCTATTCCCCTGACCCACGCAGACAGCAGGGGCCTAGAGGTGTTCCCCCTTGCTTCTCTCTCACTTCCTGTAGGGTCTGCCACAGGCATCCAGCTGTTTCCCATAGTGCCTTCCTTCAACTAAACTCAGGACATTTATAGATAAAAAATGTAAGGTCTTAAAATCAAATTTTACTGAATCTTCAATGTAGGATTTGTGGAGCTATTGAGATTTTACTATGGGATAAAGTAAGAGGAAGTGGTTGGGAGCAAAACTCTGTCACTACACTGATCATAACAGAAGGGAGCTCTCCCTTCTCTCCATGGCTTGGGTAAGTATATCTCCCCCAGAGCTCCCCCTCCTCCTCAGCTGGTGCAGAAAGTCCTCTCCCTTTTGTCTTTTTAACCACTGGGTTCTACAAAGCTGTCATTGTATTCCCTATCCTACCAAAACCCAAGAGGTAATTTGAGTCCCAAGCTGCTGTTCATGTTACAATACAGTTTGTTGCCATAGCCAAGAGGAGATACAGTGGCCAAATGAAGTCAAGTAGAGAAAATAGTGGATCTTACCAGATTTTTTAAGTGCAATATTTAATACTTTTGTCTGACACGCACTTGAAGGTCACATAACTTGTGACCTGACAGTCCTAGATACACTTTGACAGATCATTACAATTCTTTCAAGAGCAGTGAACTTTACCAAACATGATTCTGAATCAGTGTTTCTAGGCTCTACAAAGAGTGGATATAGAACACCACAAACAACCTGTAGATACCACAGTCTGAGCACTTCATTGTGTCACATTCTCTCTCTCCTCGAGTCCTTCCTAAAATATAACCCTGGAATACCATTTCACCATCTCTTAGCAGCCTCCAGTAGTGCACAGAAATTTATCAATGCAGTAAATCATTTCACTTCACACAACAAGCTTCCTTTAAACCAAGATCAATAGCAACTAGCTGCAAATCTGCCATAAAAAGCTTGTATTTATGACCCCTCCTCACTCCCTTTCACAATATCGAAGGACATTAGAGAATCACAGCTTGTGAGGTTAAGTTAGGAAATATCTTTACAATTGTGCTTAATGTTAAAAGAAACTAATGCAAAGATATGTTCAAAACACAAGTCTTTAAATAATACAGTAGCTAGATCATAACATTTTTAGAGATAGACAGAGAAAGTATTGTTTGGATCCAAATTAGGCTGAGATGACGGTTTGAAACCAGATACAATGGAAGGAATTGAACTGTTCATAAGGTCAGCTGTATTCACAAGGTTTACATACACTCAAGAAACGAAAATAGGTCACTTATCTTTGATTATGATTGAAGGGACAGGTTCAAATATTGGTATCCCAGCCAAAATACAAAGAGATTGGATCAGGGGTTCTCATTTTTGCCCATCTCTAGAAATCATGATGTGACATTTGTGATGGATTTATGGCTGATGATATT